>NC_137155.1:32118335-32273335 GCF_951394435.1 Stenella coeruleoalba
TTGAGGGGGTTTGGGAAGAGAAGCCTTGGAGACATGACAGTTTTCTTCAAATACAGTTCTCTTCCTTTTTAAGTGAATTTGAAACAGCTCTCCTTATTCTCCAAAGGCAATTCTCCGCAATTAAAAATTAATCAAGAATTATACAAGTTCAAAGCTAGAGAGCTAGGGAATTATACTTCTTATTGCTACACAGAAGCACCACTTCAGCCAGAAAACTACAATAACTACCATCCTTTTCAGAATTAGTCACAGTTTTTCATGAAGTTTGAATATGCAAGGTCCTCAGGAATGCATTCCTTACAAGAAATGGAACTTTAGTTGGTCTGAAGTGCTGTCATGTGGAGGAATATTATGTCTCTTGGACATTGCTCCAGCAACTAGGCTGTGAGCAATGGAGATAAATCATAAGAAGGCATATTTTGATATATGGTAAAGACTTAATAACAAAGCTGTCCAACACTTAAATGGACTGTCTAAAAATCCAGAAGATTCTTGGTTTCTGGAACTGTCTAAGCAAAGATGGAATGATCATGCACAGAGGGTGTTGTGAGAGTCCTCACTAGTTAAAACGTTGGGTGGAATAACACTTAAGGTACCTCCTACTGTAAGCTTTTATGACTAAATGGCTCAATTACTTTAACCTTGTTTGATGAGAGCTATCTATCTCATATTTCTTCAATAATCTTGGTTGTCATTTATGAATTTTTCCAAATTATTTACATATATAAATTGTAAATGTATATATGTCACTGATAAGCAACATTTACCTACCTATCTATAGGTGTGCTTATCTTTTAAATCAAATACTTAAAATATTTGACAAAAGAGCCAAGAATACTCAATGGAGAAAAGAGTTTCTTCAATAAACACTGTTAGGAAAATGGATATTCACATGTAGAAGAATAAAACTATATCTCTATTCTATCTTACACCACTCACAACAATTAAATCTAATAGATTAAAAACTTAAATGTAATACTGGAAACCACAAAACACCTAGAAGAAAACAGGAAAAGTTTCCTGGCAATGATTTTTTAGATATGACACCTAAAGCACAAGCAACAAAAGCAAAAACAAACAAGTGGACTACATCAAACTAAAATGCTTCTGCACAGCAAAAGCAGTGATCAACAAAATGAAAAGACAACCTACAGAATAGGAAAAAGTATTTGCAAACTCTATGTCGATAAGTGGCTAACATCCAAAATGTATAAAGCACTCATACAACTCAAGAGCAAAAAAATCCCAAACAATTCGATTAAAAAATGGGCAAAGGGGGCTTCCCTGGTGGCGCAGTGGTTGAGAGTCCACCTGCCGATGCAGGGGACACGGGTTCGTGCCCCGGTCCGGGAAGATCACACATGCTGCGGGGCAGCTGGGCCCGTGAGCCATGGCCACTGAGCCTGCACGTCCGGAGCCTGTGCTCCGCAATGGGAGAGGCCACAACAGTGAGAGGCCCACGTACCAGAAAAAAAAAAAAAAAAAAAAAATGGGCAAAGGACCTGAATAGACGTTCTCCCAAAGAAGATATATGAATAGCCAACAGGTACAAGAAAAGATATTCAACATTACTAATCATTAGGCAAATGCAAACTGAAACCACAATGAAATATCATCTCATGCCTGTTAGAATGGTTATCATCAAAAAGACAAGGGATAACAAATGCTGGTGAGGATGTGGAGAAAAGCATGTGTACAAGAAACTCTTGTGCACTGATGGTGGGAATGTAAATTGGTGCAGCCACTATGGAAAACAGTATGGAAGTTCCTCAAAAAATTAAAAATAGAACTACCATGTGATCCAGCAATTCCACTCCTGGACATATATCCTAAGGAAACTAAAACACTCTCTCAGGGAGGTATTTACACTCCCATGCTCATTGCAGCATTATTTACAATAGAGAAGACATGGAAACAACCTAAGTGTCCACTGATGGATGATTAAAGAAGATGCAGTATGTATATAACGAAATATTATTCAGACATAAAAAGAAGACAATCCTGCTATCGGCAACAGCCTGGATGCACCTTGAGGGCATTATACTAAGTAAAATAAGTCAGAGAGAAAGACAAAACACTGTATCACCTCACTTATATGTGGTATCTAAACAAACAAACAAAAACCCAAACTCATAGAAAAAGAGATCAGATTTGTGGTTACCAGAGGTCGAGGGTGTGGAAGGGGAATTGGATAAAGGCTGTCAAAGATACAAACTTACAGTTATAAGATAAATAAATAATGGGGATGTAATATACATGATGACTATAGTTAACACAGCTGTAACGGTATATTTGAAAGTTGCTGAGAGTAAATCATAAGAGTTTTCATCACTAGAAAAAAACACTTTTTTCTCTTTTTTGTATCTATGAGATGATGGATGTCAACTAAACTCATTGTGGTAACCATTGCACAATATATGTAAATGAAATCATTCTGTACACCTTACACTTATATAGTGTATATCAATTATGTCTTGAAAAATTGGAAAATAAAATAACTACAGGCCAGTGGGAAAATATATACCATTAGCGAATGCAGTTTGGGGCTGTCTACACAGGACAAAAATCTGTCTGGAAAGTAAAAAGTTTAGATTAACAACTGGTGATTCTCTCTGCATAGGTATAATTATTCTTTTCCATTATTTTCTACTTTCCCAGGAACCCACATTATACATCTTGATATCACTTTTGATTTCTCTTTTCTTCCTATTCCACGTTTGTAAAGCTCATTGCTTATAGCTCTGCAATATCTTTTCAATACATCTCCCCCTTTCCCTTTGCATTGCTGCCTCCCTAATTCCTCCCTTAATATTGCTCAACCGGACTATGACAATTGTTCCCTGTCTGTTCTGCTCACAACACTCATTTGTTCACCTGACATGTGTAACAGGTGCCCACTATGCTCCACTTGGGGCTACAGCAGCAAACAAAAGCAATACCTTGTCTTCAGAGCCTCCATCCTTGTACAGAGAGACAAACTAAACCCTCCTTTCTCTCTCAATCCGTCTAGGACACAAGAATCATGTTTCTAAAAATCATGATGGTAATTATGTCACCACTTAAAAACTTTTGGTGAGTTTGCACTCTGAAATTTAAGATGCTTCATGGACTTAAAGTCACTTTCTAGGCCAATATTCCCCAACCACCTCCATTTTTTCATTTGGTTGAGAAAACTCTGACACATCATCCGTTCACAAACAACCCTAGTGTTTCCTGCCCACACCCTCTCCCTCCTTTTTCTCAAGAGCTGTTCTTTCTACACTGCCATGCCAGATGGTCCCCAGATGCTCACGTTCTATATACGCACCTTGTACTGTCCCCCCCACCTCACAGAACCTGTGAATATGCTGGGACATCACTCTTGTGGTTAGGTTACTCATCAGTTGACTCTGAGTTAATCAACAGGGAGGTCATCTGCATGGGGCTGACCTAATCAGGTAAGTGCTGAAGAGGGGCTGGGCCCTTCCTCAGCTCAATCCTGCTGCTCTCCAAGCAGCAGTTGTAGAGGGAACCACATGGCAGGGAATGGCGAGTGGCCTCTAGGAGCTGAGAATGACCCCTAAGTGGCAGCCAGTGAGAGAGTGGGTAATAGGTCCTACAACTGCAAGGAACTAAATTCTGCCAACAACCTGCCTGAGCTTAGCTGAAGGACCCAAGCCTCAGATGAGACTGCAGCCCAGGCTAACACCTTGATTTCAGCCTAATGAGATTCTGAGCAAAGGACCCAGCTAACCCTGGTCCTGATCTACAGAAACTGTGAGCTAATAAACTGGTCATGTTGTAAGCAGCTGAATGTGTGGTAATTGGTTAGGCTGCTATATAAAACTAAAACTCCAATTTTACCTGGAAACATCCTCCCATTCACCAAGACCCAAGATAAATGCTTATCTTTTTTGATGTCTGCCCTTATTTCCCCATCCAAAAGTGATCTTTCTAAATTTCTATAGGATCTTCCTACTTTTATTACAGCGGTTGGCGTAAGTCTTATTTCTTGTTCTGAATTGTGGATTCCTTGAGAGCAGGGATGGTTTTCCTTACGTACATATGCATATGCTTTGTAGAAGCATTGAACGCAGTATTCACTTAGGCCATCTAGGAAATAGTTCTCAGGGATCTGAGAGTTAACAGAGCTTCCGTCTTCAGCTTCACACTCACTTTTTTTGTGCTTGTGAGCAGCTTCATGTGACTTAGCACAAGTACAGATTTTTGTGACCTGACCCTCCCTAAAACTGTCACGCAAAAGGCTAATTCTTTTGTCAAAGAGTAAACAACACGCAAGTTCAACATATTTAAAATCCAGAGTTGAAGGTCCTTAAAAACAGATTTATGAGTTAAGAAAATTGCGGATAATCAAGGTAGCATTTAGAGCCACCCAGGACACTGTGATGCTTGCTGTCCAGAGGCGAGGTCAGGGGCAGCGGCTGTCATCCACACATGCCACTTCCTATTCTGTAACCTCACAGTTTCTCTCCCAGTGGGTACTCAGGTGGGTTGAAATAAGAAATAATGAGGAACCCAGGCTCGGAAAAGAGCTTCCCCCGGCAGTGGAAGCATTACGGCCAGAGTTGGTTAATTGAAATCATGCATCGAACTAAGTTGCCACTCTGATGCGATCTGACAAAAATGATCATAGGATAAAATTGCCTCTTGCTGATTCCCCACCTATCTTACATTTCAACTTGCAGCAAGATTGAAGCA
Organism: Stenella coeruleoalba; assembly: GCF_951394435.1. NCBI lineage: Eukaryota > Metazoa > Chordata > Mammalia > Artiodactyla > Delphinidae > Stenella > Stenella coeruleoalba. The sequence continues at coordinate 32,123,034 of NC_137155.1, forward strand.
AACTGCTCCAATTTACTGCTCCCGACCTGCTGATAATGGACACTTTGCCGTGCACTCTCCCTTCATTACTGCTTAGGTCAGGGCTGTTAACAGGGACTCTTGCCACTTTTGACAGATAGTCACTACCAAGATGAATGGCGGTAGCCACATGACCACTTAGGACCAGGCCTTCCCTCTCCAGCACCTTCAAAATGCCTTTAAAAAAAATAAAATAAAATAAAAGACCACACTTCACTGTTTAACTCTTTATTAACTAGGAGAATCAATAGAAACCAGGCAACTGTGACCTCCTGATTCCTCTACTGTAGAGCTGCAACTATTTCAAAGAAACCACTTAACAGCATCTGAAAAAGAAACTTTCTAGCGAAGCTGCCTTTGTACATTCTGTTCTATTGGGAATGGAAACTGGGCTGTAAATTGAGTTCCTCGGGGTAGGGAGGGAGTTATTCACCCAAAGTCTCAACTGTGCTAAATCTTAAGAAGAAGTGGCTGCGTTTCTGAGTTTAAAGGGGCTTATTTAAGAATAATAAAAAAAAACATTTTCAGAGAAAATAGGCTATTTTCAATATCACACAGATGAATGGAACCCATCAACAGGCTGGTACTCCATCATTTCAATTATTCATAAACAACCTTTCATGAAGAACTTTTTACCACCAACATTTCTAAGTTATTCTACTTATATTCATAGAGAAAAAAAAAGATGGGAGAGGGATGCATGTATCTTTCTGTGCTATTTTAATAGACACCATAGATTAGATAGTAAGTGCTTAATAAATAAGTTCTAAGAGCAAGCTAAAGGGGGATAATGTTTTATGTTCCTTAAAGCTTCTAACTTAAATCTGTATAAACTGTGTACAGACTTCATATAGAATGCTTTAGTTTTTTATCTAATTCCTGACACATGCATTCATCTTTGCATTTGACAGTCAAATGAGCTCTCACAACCCTTATTAGATTTACACTGCATTGTCTAATTCACTTTGCCTCATGAAATTAGATGAACTATTAAATACCATAATCTGTTATCCACCATTAAAATTAATTGATTTTCATGTCACTTTAGAACTAATGAATTATCTAGAGATAGTCTCATAAAGTACAAAGCATAGTGGGAAAGCTCTTTTTTTCCCCATCATTTCTAGTAAGGGTGAACAGTGCTATGCTTTTGCTAGTTTGTCTCTCAGCAGAAATCTCAAAAACAGAGCTGTATTCAATAATTACACTTCATGGGTAAGAGCCACATTTATGAAAAAGGTTTCAAAGATGTGGAGGATGTGATGCCTAATATTGCTCTGGGAGAGGTTTGTCGTATGGAAGGATATTTCCCGATACAGTATGGTGTTGCCATCAGGATAACAGAATTGAAATGGACATGCCATTAAACAGAAACAAAATCCTACCAAATAGTAATAGTCCTAAAAATAAATACAAGAGTAGTATTTGTGTTGCCTGAAAAAATCTTATTTGATATTTCAGTTCAAAGATTGCATAGCTATATTACAATAATAATGACTCATGGTTATAGAAAATTTATTATGTGCCAGGCACTCTGTCAAACATTTTTAACAAGGATTGTTTTATTTAATCCTCAAATGCTCCCATGATACGGGCTTTATTTTTACCCTCATCTCACAGGTAGGGAAACTGAGGCTGAGAGAGAATAAGCACCTTGTTCAAATTCACATAACCAATAAATAAGGAATTGGGATATGAATCAAAAGCAGTCTTACTCCAAAGTCAGGCTCCTAACTGTTATACCCTGGGGCCTCTTACTTCTGTAATATCACTGTATCGCTTGGCACGGATGGTATCAGAGGCCTTTGTTATCCATTAATATTTATTAATATAATCCTTTCACTTGTAAATTGGTTCATTCAAGGGAAAAAAAATTCTTGCTTTTTAAAATGATCTTCCAGTTTTAATAAAATTGCTCCATGTGAATTTTAACAAACTTAACAAAGCTCTGTGTTTAATGGCACCTTTTTCCCCCACTGCAACATTAAAAGTGGGCAGCAAGGTATACTGTACATCCACATATACTGAAGAAACCTTGCGAGCTGGGCTCAAAGGAGGACCCAAGCCTCATCCCTGGCTGGGTGGGGGGACAAAGTGTTCTGGGTTGCCTGGGACTGTTCTGGTTTTTGCTAGTGGCCCCAACACAGTTATTAACAGGACCTCCTTTTATTCTCAATATTGCCCCAGTTTGGATAATAAATTACCTTAATCTTAGGGGAGAAGTTTTTCTGCTTATTAGTGAATTCAACCGTAAAGCACCGCCATCAGTCTCATGGAGTTGAACAGGTTGCTACCCGAGTGAGCTTTAAAATATTTCCAATCTGCATGCTGGAGCATCAAAAGGAGTAGATAGACCTGCTACATCGGACTCCTTCCTCACCCTTTTCTATTATTTCCTTTCTTCAGTTGGTCACCGTGATGGCATTTTTGGTGTGTAAGCTTGGCTAGGCTACTGCTCCCAGTTACTCAAACACTAATCTAGGAGTTATTTTTATCTTTATTTTTTTGCGGTACGCGGGCCTCTCACTGTTGTGGCCTCTCCCGTTGCGGAGCACAGGCTCCGGACGCGCAGGCTCAGCGGCCATGGCTCACGGGCCCAGCCGCTCCGCGGCACGTGGGATCTTCCCGGACCGGGGCACGAACCTGCGTCCCCTGCATCGGCAGGCGGACTCTCAACCACTGCGCCACCAGGGAAGCCCTAGGTGTTGTTTTGTAGGTGTTTTGTAGATGTGATTCAAGTCCTTAATCAGGTGACTTTAAGGAAGAAGATTCTACAAAATCTGGGTGGGCCTGATTCAATCAGCTGAAATGCCTCAAGAGCAAGCAGAGGCTTCTCTGAAGAAATTCCACCTGTGGACCCAAGAGCTCCAGCCTGACCGCCTGCCCTAAGGATTTCAGACTTGCCTCCCAGCCCCCCTCAATTGCGTCAGCAAATTCCTTGCAGTAAATCTCTTCATACTATATTATCTCCTACTGGGTTTGCTTCTCTCGTTGAATCATGACTGATACAGTCCCTAGTGCCTGTTGAGTCTTGCGTCAAATCCTTTGCATGGTCTTCCAGACTCCTTTAACTTCATGCCTACATAACGCCGATGGCTCCCTGCCTACTCTCTCTCTCGTTCTTAACCTGATCAATGCTCCTAAAGCACTACTCTCATCATTTAGCATCTAATCCTTATCAAGGGCTAACATGCCCCAGGCACACTGCTAGGCACTGAGGATACAAAGATGAACAGAGCATAGTCTGTTTCCCAGGGTCTCACCACCATGTCACTCCCCAGCACAAAACTTCCCAAGTCCCCCCCATCCCCCCAGTGCCCGAAGAACAAGGGAAATGACTCAGCCCGGCAAAGCAGACCCTGCTGACTTTAATCTGCCTCACGGGACTCAGATCCCACAAGTGCCTAAAGCAGGAGCCTGGCTGCTCTCCTCATGGCCCCCAACAGGGCCGACCGACGTCTGTATTTCCTGTGGCTTCACTGTAAAGTTTGTGTTCTGTTACAGGGAGCAAAACCTGGCTATTTAAAGCAGAATGAATACAGAGAATTCATTACTTACAAAATTGCTGGAAGGGCTGGAGACATGGGCTCCCGACGGGTCCTTCAGGAACGGCTCTCAGAATCACACCTCTGAAGTGGCCCATCGCGGAAGCTGCCTGCTTTGCCACAATCAGGAAGGTGGAGAATCCGCTGGATTTGTTAACTGGAACTTTCATCTCAGGGTCAGGAAGCTGTTGCTTGTCACGACTACCCCATCTTCCTCTCAGCGCCCACAGAACTAGTGGCTGGTCACTGAGAAACTGCGGCAGGAAACCCAGCACCTCCACGGGGCCCCTTGCCCGCAGAAAGCTGGAGAAGTGGCAGGAAAATGGCTTCCACCGTGCGTCTGCCTCTCAGGTCCGGCGTGAGAGCATCTAATTGGCACTCAGGACTCCAGCTGCAAGGGATTCTGGAAAACAAGGCATTTAGCTTCCCAGCTGCTTGCAGTAGAGGAAGGCTCAGCAGGAGGAGGTTAAAATGGAGGCTGAGTGCCGCCCACATTTTCCACCACGGCTGGTTTTTATCTAACCTGGAAAGTTTGTATGCCTGTCCTACTTAAATAAGGATTATTGACTTTAATAATAAAAAGCCTTGGTGTGCTTAGAACTTAGCATAATTCCTAGTACATAGAGGTATTTCACATATATGTTGAATGGATGAATGAATGAAACACAACAGTAATTCATCCATTTATTGACACAATCACAATTATAAATTGTAATTTGAGTGTCATAAGTAAAACTTTCCCAGCAAATCGTAAGAACTATATCCCATATACTGCCCAGTACAACATTTGCAAGTGGAAGGCACTCAATATATATTTTTTGAATGAGTGGAGGGATGAATACAGTGCTATCAGAGAATAGAGTCTGATATGCATTTCTCAAGTAGACCTGCATAACCAGCATTAATGTTTCTCTAGGGCACTAAGTCATTAGACTGGAGGGTGATATTTAATTTTCCATATTATAGAAGCTCATGATATAAATATTGCCTCTATGTTGATATGTTTTGTCTCCCAAGAATTATTTTCATTGGGTGCCTCCTCCTAAAAATTGCAGCCTAGTGGGAACAAATTAATTCCATATAAACATGATATAATTTTCTGAACAAATAATACGCTTCATTTCCAAAGACTAATGGTAAAGAAGATTTATATAATATCACACTCCTGATCACTTATATTTGCAGTGAGGAGAAAGGCAAATAAAGCCTAAGGGAGAGAAGTTGGGGCATCATTTGATGTAATCATGGTGCTATGGTCTGAACGTTTGTGTCCCCCCCAAATTCATATGTTGATATACTAATGTCCGATGTGATGGTACTAGGGAGGTGAGGCTTTTGGGAGGTGCTTAGGTCATGAGGGTGGAGCCCTCATGAATGGGATTAGCGTTCTTATAAAAGAGACCCCACAGAGCTCCCTAGTCCCTTCTGCCACATGAGGACACAGTGAGAAGACTGAGGCCTGGAAGAGGGCCCTCACCCAACCACACTGGCATCCTGATTTCAGACTTATGGCCTCCAGAACTGTGAGAAATAAATTTCTGTTGTTTATAAGCCACCCAGTCTGTGGTTTTTTGTTATAGCAGCCTCAACGGACTAAGACTCGTGGCAAACAAAAAACTGCAGGAAAGATGGCCTTTGCATACATGGGATACAGTTTTACAAGAGAGAATTGTTAGAACGCATTTTATTCCTCTGAAATCTGTCCCCACATACGTGGGGTGCTTGTCATGCACATTGTGCCTCTCGAGCAACTTTCCATAAACTCAAAGAAAGATGCTTTGGAATTGGATAATTTGACATCTGTACTGCAGGCACTATAATGAGAAATCACGTGATGTGCTGCCCACAGGAGAGCAGGCAGTGCTGTATACACTGTCTGTACTTACAAAATGCCCCAGGTATCCACCTATGGTTGGTGAGTTATTACTGGAAAGACAAGTTTACTGTATCATTCTTCACGTTAAGTTAGGGATATCACTATGTTTTCAAGAAGACTTACTTCCTTGAAAACCATCAGTAATTAAAATTATTTTACTTTAATTAAACATTTTATCTTTCTTTTCTATTAAGCTGAAGCTGCTATAATATTATACACATTTTCCAAAAGATAATCTGGTTGAGAAATTTTCCTTGTTAATAACTCATGAATATTTTTATAACAATCTACCAGGCTCACCTTTAAGACTCTATCTCAGGGTTTCCTAACTGTGGCACTAAGAACATTGTTCCATATAATTCTATGTGGGGCGGGGGGATGCTGTGCTGTGCATTACAGGATGTTTAACAACATCCCTGATCTCTGCCCACTAGTTTTCAGTAGCAAATCCCTTCTCCCTCTTCTCCCCACCCCACCTCAATTTGTGATACTCAGAACTATCTCTAGACATTGCCAGATGTCCCCTGGCGGGCTGTGGTTGAGAATCACTGCTCTAGCTCCTCAAGGTCAAAGTTTCTGGTGATCAAAGAGCTGTTGCTAGAAATCAGAACCACCAAGGCTGTATCTGGCTATATCTTAGAGAAAACCATTATTTCGTGCGTGTGTGATGTAAGACACAGCATGGTTATTTAGAGCAGTTTACAGTGACTCAAAACACAAATTTTCCCATTATTTTAGAAAGATAAATCAGAGACGCCTGGCACCCACCACTAACCCCTGTTTCTCTGTACTAGATTATTCTATAATTATAGATATCACAATATTTGGAATTTACATTTCAATACTTCACCAAAGTTTTATTAAACTTCCTTCATTTTGACTTAGTTAAAACTGAGCTAACTCAGTATAGTGAGTGTCAGCTGATCTTTCAGGCTTACATAGAAGGAACACACCACAAAGCTTGCAGGAGGCCTGGCCTTATTTCATACAAGAAGAGAGATGTATTTAAGTTGCATTTTCATGCCTTTGCTTCTCTAGCTCCTGAAATGGATAAAGGCTGATGTGGGGTGGGGGGGTCTGTCATGTAGCTTTAACAAATGTGTGGTGGGCCAGAGTGACTGCCCTTAAAGGGACAGGGCTGTTCAAGTGAGATTTTCCCTAAAGGCACTTGGGCAAATTCCACATTGGTCATGTCTTTGTGACAGTGTTCTTGGTGGCTCCAGCCAAGATCTTCTGACTTGCCCTCCTCTACCTTTTGCCCAGTCTCAATCTCTTTGTATTTTGGGTTTCCTGTCCCAAAGAAGACCTCACATCCTGAATCTCTGTCTCTTCCTTTTAAAACATGTGCCTCTCTGTTGTTTAGAGAATGTCCTTAGGTTTTCAAAAATCCATTCTCAACTATATGTCACATGAGTACAAGGAACCTGTATTTTTTCAATGCTTCCCCAGCTAAATTTGAGCTCAGCAGCACAAACATTCCCTAATTGCTACCTGAGACCGCGGTCACTGAGAAGGTGAGGACAGAATCAGCCAGAGGTTACTGATGTCTCCTTTGTGCTAGAAATGCCTTCCATACCCACGGACCACTGGTAATACACCTGAATGACCCAACTGCTTCCTTTGCAGCAACTACAGAAGCAAGAAGCATCTTCCTGTATATGTCCTGAGCTGGGCTGAAGCAGTCCGTGACTTTCCGGATTCCCTAGGGCTACCAGGCAGTGGTTAATATTCTAGTAAATTCTTGATCTCTGCAACAATGCTCACATTCTTCTGGGTGGGGAGTGGCCTGTTCCATGACACTGAGCACAGGTGACCCACTCACTGCATCTGACAGATCATCATATACCCCAGGGAGTTCCTGAAAGAATCAGGTAACAGAGCAAACCCTGAGGTGGGCGAAGGCAACACTGGAGCACCTCTGCCCCACTCCATCATCAGCAAAGCCACTTGTGGTTCCTTCATGGACCCCGTATTGCAGACTGTCTTGCATGAAAGAATTTAAGGGATCAAGTTTGTCTTTAACTCATTTAGCTATCTAAAGGAGCCATGAAGGTGAGCATGGGTCCATAGGGAAATGAAGCTATAGATTAAGACGATTACACACATGCTTGCCACCTATTGCTTTGTGTTTTCACGGCCTCAGCTAAAACTTATTCAGAAAGAGTCCCACGTTAGCACACTGCTATAGTTGTACAATAAAGAACAAATTGGTCTAAAATTGCCTTGGCAAACTCCAGCCTTCAAAGCCAAGAGATCTGTGATACCCAATTGTCTTTGGTAACAAGAGTTTTATGTTCACATTGGCTACAGTGCGCCGGAAACAAGGGAATCATGATCCTTTATAGCCTCCGATGCCAAAGACCTTCAAAGTGAGCCTCACAGCAGAGGAGTCACGAGAAATGGCTCCCATGGGTGATGAGAATTTATCCAGTAGGAGACATGCGGGGGAGGGGAGAGGCAACTCCTGTTCTTCTGCAGTGAGGAAGGCAGAAAACAGAAATGGATTTTTGTGGATTGGGGAATCACCTGTGTTGCTTTCTGGATGGGTTTGAGGGTTACTGACCTAGAAGCAATACTGGGAGGTGAAACACCTCCAAACTCCTTTCAACTAAATCCTCCTTAGATGCATAGGCACTAAACAGGAACCAGGTCCGTGGCTTCCTTAACCTGATATTCAGGAAACTCGTCTCCCTGAATCCTTTACTGGAACAAGTTCTTAGGTTAACCTGGTGAGGTATTCCCTCAGCAAGTATTTACTGGCACCTACTAAGTTCTACGTGCTGGAGATACAGTAGTGAAAGAAATAGACCCAATTTACCCTCGTGGAGCTTACATTCTAATTAGAGGGCTAATAAGATCCAGTGTTTTAAGATCCTACTGTGGGCCAGGTATGGTTTTAAGCACTTTACTTGTATTGTCTCAATCCTGACTACCACCCTGTAATGTAAATATTATTATTATTTCCATTTTGCAGGTGCAAAAACTGAGGCTCCATGAGTTGAATTACTTGGCTAGACACCTTGGCTCTAGAGTCAGCCATCTCGGTCACTCTCTCATCTTTCAGATAAGAGGATGAACTTAATAGCAGGAGACATTATGACAGCAATGCCAAGCTGTTCAGTATGGGTTTGGAGACTTTGGTGCCAGTGTTGTAATGCCTAAAAGCAGTCCTTTAATGGGGCAGTAAAGGTGGCTGTCTTCTCACGCATGCTGTGCCCGTGTCCATGAGGCTGAGATACAGGACAAGCTCCCTTGTTCTTTCTTGATCCAGGCCAGACTGCGCCTGCTCTGCTTCTGTGAGTTCCTGTGAAACTCTTGACCAGAGAACCTGATCTGTTCATTCAGTGTTCAAGGCGTCAAGCTTTTGTTCCTGAAGCCCAGTCTCACTCAAGACTCCCTCCACCAGAGAACCTGTTTATCAGGAAGAAGTAGCATGTAAGCACAGAAAGTTTTATGTCACGAAGCTCACAGTGGAAAGAGTCCAGGGGTGAACAATACACAGCGAAACAATGAACAGTTGCAGTGACAGGAGGATAAAGATAGATTCCCCCGTGCAACAACGAAGCCACCCAAACATATACACACACACTTAGCCATTTCATACCCAATCGTAACAACAAAAACAACGAAAATGGCCACGCAAAGCCAGATGTATAAGTTTGCAGTGAGAACAAAGGCAGCTATAAATATTCCAAGGAGCCAATAAAAAGAAGAAGATGAAGAAGAAGAAAAAAAAAAAAACAGGAGTGGTTAGCTCTCCAATGTAATGGGCTCCATAAAAGCTTTTATTGTTAAGAGTGTTACTTTACTAAGAGCTATATGAAGAAAGCTGAATGAATGTGAAAAATTGCATGCAATAACCCGAGCTGAAAGATGATTATCAACCTCTGAGTCCTGTATTTTGGAGCAAGTCGGTGCTGCTATTAGAAGATTGCCATTGTAGTTAAAGAAAAGCTTGTTTTGTACTTTTCTCCCCCTTCTGGGTAAACAGAAAGTCAATATAGGCTTCTCCTCTGTGCTAGTCCATTTATGTGAACAATTATTTTAAAGATGTAATCCAATCTTACTGACTTACCAAAAGTATAACTCCTGTGAACTTTTCCAGCAGAGTTCTGCACACACAACTTGCTAAATCAAGAACTGAGTTATTTCCAGCCAGCATTCCCTCCCTCCCCATCTGCCCTTCACCCCCCATCCCACCCCATTCTCTAGCCATCTGTTTGTTTTGCTGTTGGCTATTAACAGGATAGTGGGTGACATTTAAGGGAGATGACCCATCTGCACTTCAACCGTTCAAAGGCTAGCCAACTAGAATTGTAAAAATTGGAAAACTTAAATTTTTTTGGACAATATTCTCTTAGGCTATCAGTGTGGTTTTCCTGTATTCTCAGTCTGAAGGACCCTGCTCTGTCCTTTTCTGGGTGGACAGAGGCAGTACAACCTTCCAAATCATTAGCGTCAGAGGGAAAAAAGTGGTAATTTAGAAGATAATATTGTTCAGCAGATGTTAATGGTTGATGTTTCTGAAATCTCATTTTATGTCATTAATATATTCTGGGGATAATCGCTGCTGTATTATTGCTTTGAGTTAATTTGATGGGGAGTTGTCAAAGTTCCAGTTACACATGTAGGACAGGTAACAATGTGGTATAAACTCTTGGGAAGGTCCAAATAAAATCAGGACTAAACTTTTTTTTTTTTTTTTTTTTGCGGCACGTGGGCCTCTCACTGTTGTGGCCTCTCCCGTTGCGGAGCACAGGCTCCGGACACGCAGGCTCAGTGGCCATGGCTCACGGGCCCAGTCGCTCCGCGGCATGTGGGATCTTCCCGGACCGGGGCACGAACCCACGTCCCCTCCATCGGCAGGCGGACTCTCAACCACTGTGCCACCAGGGAAGCCCAGGACTAAACTCATTTGATCAGAAATCAGGAACATGGCTTGTGCACCGTTTTAAAAAACTCTCCTAAATGTTTCAAATATATTTAATTAGACTATGTGGTAACTTTCTTTTCACAGATTATATAATCAGCAAATTAGATTTCAATAACTGGCACCTTTGACTTGCTTTTGAAGTGGCAACCTGGATTTTCCTCCTCACCTGGAGAACACTCTAGGACTCCCTGCCATTCCCAGTTCTCACGTGAGTCCAAGCAAGTGAGCCTGAAGCTTAAGGTTCATTAGCTCCCTGGGAAGTCCACCTTTGACTCGTTGCCCTGTGTTGCATGAACTAGAATAATGGCAAAAATACCGAATTCATATACACCTTCCATGTGGTTGAAAGTATGCGGGAGAGATACTGATAAAAACGGTCCATGCTGTTGATTTCTCTTTGAAACAAGCACATAAGAGGATGCATGAATGGAGTTTGATATAAAGCGAGGTGGAGAAGACTCTTGTTTACCATGAGTACTTAGTCAACTAGGAGAGGGGCACAGTAGGGGAGAAGGGAAGCAAGCAGTCCTGACTAGATCAGTCAGCTCTATCAAGCAACACAGCTCCTTTCTCCCTCCCTCTGGTATCCAATCCATGTGTCCTATGCAGGTCATTTGAGTAAGTATTTTGAGTATCCTCGATATATTTTGAAGGTAAAACCAATAGGATTTACTAAGTGTTTGAATATGTGATATGATAGAAAGACAGGAGTCAAGGATGACTCAAACATTTTGACCTGGGCAGCTAGAAAGATGGAGTTGCTACTTACTGAGGGGAAAGCTGGGGAGACAATGACAGGGTTGGGAGAGAGGAATTCGGTTTAGGACATGTTTAGTCTGCAGAAGAAAATATCCAGGAGGCATCTGGACACACAAATCTGGAGTTCAGGAAAAATGGTGGGCTAGTAAGTGTTTAACAACTAGCTTTCTGGGAAAAAAAAAAAGAGGTCCAATATATAATAGTGTTTGCCAATTTCTTTGGTGTAAATACTTTACCATGGCTGACTTCTGGTTACCAAGGTGAAGTCGCTGTCACTGAATGCAGAGTTAGGAAGAAATGTGCTCTTGTGAGCCCAGGCGATCTGGCTTAGGTACATCACTGGGAATAGAGACATATAATTGGAAGCCATCAGCATGTATAAAAGCCCTGAGACTGAATGATGGTACTTAGGGAGTGAATATAGACAAACAGAAGATACTAACAAACTGAGCTAATAGGTACTCCAACGTTAAGAGTTTGTCAAATGATGAAGAATCAAAAAAGAGATATCAGAAGGAAACCAAGAAAGTGTTTCAAGAAGGAGAGAGTTATTATCCATCAAAAGCTACTGATGGGCCACGTAAGATGAGGACTTAAAACAGGCCACTGGGTTTGACACCATCACCAGGACAGCAGCAGCCTCGGTGGAGTGCAGGGAACAAAGGCCTAGCATACCTCATCCTCACCTTCTGAAAATAGCAACACCTGGAGGCAGGGGTGGCTTTGGCAGCTGAACCCCATATTCAAATCTTTAAAATGCACTTTGGGCCTTTGAATTAGAGTAGATTTCAAAATCACACGATGTCAGGACTGGAAAAAAATCCGATACATCTCTTGGCTCAAGGTGGCTCAAAGCCTTAGGAGGAAAGAGAGGAGGGGACCAGTCTGTGTTCAATAATTCGAGAAGGTATTTTAAAATCTACACAAACCTCTAGTCATTGTAATTGCCTGTTGTTTCATGTGACTGTGAATAGAAATCAGGGCCTTTTATCCAGGTTCACTGACCAACACCCCATTTCTTTAACACTGCAGAGATTGTACAAAAGTTTGGGAGGACAATTTTGTTTTTCCTCAGAGCCTGAGCGTGTGTTTCTGGCTCCTGCTCTATTCTCCTTGTTTTATCTATTTATTGGTTCTCATTCTTCTGCACTGTTTAGTACTGCAGTGATGAGGGATATCTGGGATACATATTCTTAACAGGTAAATATTATGAGTATTTCTTTTCAGGCAATCTATTTCTAGGAAAATCTATTATTTATGCAATCATACTTTAGGCATAGAACTCTTTTTCTTTGGCATGGCTCTTGGCTGTCCCTCACTTGATCATTCATTCATTCAAAACACAGCACAGAGGAGCGGCTGTGGGGATAGTGGCAGAGAGGAGACAATTTCCAGAGGGAAAATCAGCAGGTGCAAAGGCAAGGAGGCATTAGAGAATGTGGTGTGTTCTAGAAACGAAATCACTAACAAAGGCTGGATCACACAGGTGTGGGATTGGTGAGCTGGGAGACTGAAAGAATATGCTATGCCTAAATTCTAAGGACCTTAGAAGCCATGCTGAAAGGTTGATTATTTTTTTAATACAGAAGTTATTTCCCAAAAAATGAGATCCAGAGGCCTTAACCAATGGAAAATTTGGGAACCATTAACTCATCCTATCTGTTCACTGCAATCCACATTTAGCTTCATCCTCAAATTCCTTCATATAGTTTGATTTTAATTGTTCTTTAAAACTTTCTCCCTCCCTCCCCTTCGCACCAGAAAGATAGAAGACAAAGTCCTTTGAGTTCCTGCCAAACAAGGCAAATTAAACCCAACATCACACACACGGGAGTGATTCTGAGGTCTCCAGCAGTGCGTTCTCAAGATTTTGCTGGACTTTTAAGTTATAGCCAAAAGTGAAGAGCCTTTTCTGTTTCACTTTCTGCTGGATCACAAACTGAATTTCAGTCCTGGATCTTCAGATAACAGGCTATATCCAGTTAGAAGTAGACAAAAACTTTTTGGCATGTGGGATCTTCCTGGACCAGGGCTCGAACCTGTGTTCCCTGCATTGGGAGACAGATTCTTAACCACTGTGCCACCAGGGAAGTCCCTGATTCCCTTTTCTTAAATCAGGAAGAACTTCACGTTGGGAACTGTTGTAGGGAAACAATGTCCCAAAGCTGAGCCAAGCAGGGTAGAAAGGCAGGAAGATTCAGGCCCTCCCTCTGCCATCACAGTGAGCCACTGGAGGACAGAGCCCCTTGATCAGCTGAGTCCCCATCCTGCATCCCCAGAGCACATTATGCTGACATCCCTGCTCGGGAACTATGAGCAATGAAAGTGGGTGTGGAAGAAAACAGTACAGTGGAAGTTGAACCTCCTTTCTCTACCTTCTCTCTGTGCCAGACTCAGGAACTTGAGTGATAACGAGTCTATCTTTTGGGAGAGATTTTCAGATTAATTAATTAGGTTATTTTGGGATAAGTGCTCCTTTCGGTAGAGAATGGTTTAAACAGCTTACAAGGCACTTGGGGAGCCTTTTATAAAGGCAGATTCCTGGCAATGTCCCCAGAGGTTTTCAAGTCAATGGGTCATTTTGCTACCTCCTTGATATGATGCTGACATGGGGACACTTCTCAAACTGAATTTTGAACCCCACTGCCTTGGGGAGGAGAATACCTCTAAAAGTCACCTTTTCCTTAATTGGATGAGTATCAGCTCTGGGTTTCATGAGCAGGTTCAGCCTCTTACGCGCGCGCGTGTGTGTGTGTGTGTGTGTGTGTGTGTGTGTGTCTTCTGGAGGAGAGGTAGCAGAGAAGAGAGAGAAAAGGAAAAAGAAAATCTGCACCTATACTCAGCCTAAAAGCGAAGATAGGAAAAGGAATATAGCCAACTGGGGCTGTCCTGGCTTGGGAGACCCAGTATCCACCAATATCTGAGATGGGGTTTCAGAGATAAGCAGCTTCCCTGAGGTTTATGCTGATTGATACGCTTCATTGTATTCTAAAGATTAGAGAAATAAGAGAAATACAGCTTGATAATTAGCAAACAGTCAGGAAACCTTAAACACATGTGACAGGTAAGTGGATTTATTAAAAGGAACCATGACATGCCCATTTTTCAGAGTTCAGTGTTTCCCCAGCAGAATATAAAATAAAGAAAAAAATCCAAGATGTATTTTCACATTTCACACGCTTGGTTTAAATGTGAATATTTCATAACCAAGCAGTTCTGTGTCTCCCTGGCTATGGGAAAGTGTTCCCTAACATAGACATAGGATACAGAACAAATTTCACTTCTCTCGCACCTGATATTTCCAAGCTTAGAGGCAACACAAAAAGACATGGCGATGTACAGAAGCAAAGGATTCAAATTAGCAACAGTCCCAGGTAAAACAGGAGAATAGAAGAAACTTATTTTCTAATCTTCCTAACTTAGTTTTTCTTCAAACTTTCTTCTTCAACCCTCATTAGATATCCAGAGCGCTCTGCTTTCTCTATTTCCTCATGAAAGAAAAAAAAAATTATGTACTCATTTATACTCACATGCATACGAGTGATAATGTTTAATTTATTGTAGCTCCAGTAGTTCGCTTTTGGATACAGTTCAAGAAGACTTGAACCAAATGGAAAATTGTGTTAAGCATCAAATTAAAAAGTCACTGATCTGGTGGGGGAAATATCTTCTTGGGCCCTAAAATCACCCCCCTCTCTACTTACTTGAGTCACACCATTTAATTATTTCAGCTCTCTGCTCACGGACTCTCATTCAACTCATTTATAAAACCCCGCTCCACCAAGAAGAGATACTCTGAACCCCTTCCAGCAGACAGGTTTTCTTTTCTATGCACAACATGAAACAAAGAGACCAGTAAGAAAATAATTATGACCAAGAAACTAAACTTGAATGGAGCTGCTGGATAATACTGAAGGGAAACTTTTATACATACCTGAAGCCCTAATAGGGCAGGAAGTTTGAAAGCTTCATCACGTTGGACTACACAAGGTCACTTGTTGAGCCACAGTAGAATATTTTGTTCATAATGAAACCTTACTGGGTTTGGTTGCTGTGAGCTTTTCAAGCTTCTAATTATGGTGTTTAGAAGACAATGGAGACAGCTTAAAATAATAAGAATGCTGCTAAAAGTAGTAGGATTGCTGCAGTGTTACAAAGAGAAATGTTGGCTCTCTGTGTATAGCATACATTTAACCTGTCAGCAAACACAGAGCATTTTACAGGTAAAATGTAAAGGATGCATTTAGGAGCCATCGCATGAATGATGAGGTTTTGCATTTTGCTTTCAAAACGAGCTACTTAAGTTATAATACTAGTTTAATATAAATTAGAGTTTCTCCTTTGGAAACCACTCACAATTTGCTTCTGTTAGGCTGTAGGTCATTATGATGCAAAGTTAAAGGTTCCTGGAACATAATGTGATTCAAGCCTGCATTCTTGTTGCCATGTCCAATTCAGCTGAAAATGAGAATTATAGTGAGAGCATTTCCTGGTCTTTGACCCTTCGTGTGAGCTTTTTAAAAGCAGGGTTTATGCAGAACACTAACCTCATTCTCAGACATTCAGTTCTGACTAATATTAGCTGTGTTAAAATTCTTAAGGAAATTGAAAACTGTTTAAAAATACCTCATCCCAAGTTTAAAAACAGTGGGCACTTACCTTCCCATTTCCTTCCTTAATGCACAAAAAGATTTGCCTGTGAAACAGATGAATGATATTTAAATGCTTTAAAGGCTCTCTCTCTTTTCTCTCTCTGCCACAAATGTGTAGTCAGGCAATACAAAGGACAGTTGTTTTAAAATCTCCAGCTGTAACTGACTGGGGAAAGACAGCAACAATAATAGGAAAATAACATATAACATGTAATATGTTGTCTATGCCCAAGATTGTTTCAAGGACTTCAAAATAAACTAATGTGCTTCATCTTGACAATAACGCTACCATTAGGACCACTATTTTGCAGATGAGAAAACTGAGGAGGAGAGAGGTTGGGTAACTTGCCCAAGGTCACACAGACCACTGTCAGAGGGGAGATCTGAATCCGGGAAAACTGGGTTTTACACTTTTAATCCCTGCCTTTTAGGATGGGAGATCGTTTGAGAGGAACATTCCTGGACTCATGACGATTGGTATGACACAGAAAAGACACATCTGAAAAAAATCCTATGATATATAGGATTTTGGAACCCACCCCCCCCAATAAATGACAAATTCATGAAACAGATGAGAAGTCTAAGCCTCTTTTCTTTTTTAAAAAGGTCATTTAGAATCAAGCTTAGAATACATGAGATTTGACAAAATACCACACACATGTACACTGTACACCCAGTCAGAGCAGGACTTTTTCCAAGACCTTACTATTACCCTGTGGCCCAGGAGAAGCCAAAGGACCAGTGTGGGACTGCCTTATCTGGTGCCTTATCTGGTAGGTCTCACTTAGTGATGAAGATGACCAACAGTAAGGGGCCATATGGCCACTGACACTAAGTTCATCTGCTCTTTCCACACTTTTCCAACCTGAGTACCCTTTCTGAAGACACATCTTTTGCAGGAGGGTAGTACGTTGGTTGAAATCATAAGGAGAAAGATGGGTCCGAGCAGACGTCACTCTGTGTTCCAAAATATCATGCAGAATTAAAAAAGAAAACAGAGAGAAGAAAAATCAAGGATCAAAACCAAAATGAAACACAGTGTCTATGAACCCTTGGTTCCCCAAACACCTGTCCTGAGGCTATGCAAAGAAGATAATCGGTAGGAGCTACACTTGTTCAGTCTGAGAGGATTTGCAGGCAGAGGTGGAAATCCCCTGAGGCCTTGGAAGCTCCAGAACCCCAAGGCAAAGAATAAATCCCTAGTGGCTTTTCTTTGAGGAGTGAAGAGAACTTTCCTCCTCCAGCTAGTGCTGAGCTGAACCAAATGACAGAGGGTCCCCAGGGATACTGGAGGTATTGTAAGCTTGGTGAACAGACCCAAGAACATTCTAACAGTTGCACAGAATTACTGGGTGTCCCAATTGCTCCTATGCTTACAGAGTTATTAGCTTGAGAAATTCCTGACTCTGCAAACAGGAAGGTTGGAGCACTGGCTCTGATGAAATTCTACTTTCAAGCCAGGTGTGTAAAGCATTAGAAGAAGCATGTATCTAGGACAGAGGCCCAGTGATACGTAGCCAGGGCACCAGATACATCTCTCTGTCACCACTTCCTTCTGAGCAAAGAGGTCTCAAGTGCCAAAGGATTAATGTCCTAGGGAGCCCTGAACCTCCCGCTCTTTCCCTTACTGCTGTTGTAAAGAAAGCATTGCAGGGGCTTCCCTGGTGGCACAGTGGTTGAGAATCTGCCTGCCAATGCAGGGGACACAGGTTCGAACCCTGGTCTGGGAAGATCCCACATGCCGCGGAGCAACTAGGCCTGTGAGCCATGGCCGCTGAGCCTGCGCGTCTGGAGCCTGTGCTCCGCAACAAGAGAGGCCGCGATAGTGAGAGGCCCGCGCACAGCGATGAAGAGTGGCCCCCGCTTGCCACAACTAGAGAAAGCCCTTGCACAGAAACGAAGACCCAACCCAGACAAAAATAAATAAATAAATTCATAAACTCCTACCCCCAACATCTTCTTAAAAAAAAAAGAAAGCATTGCAGAAGGGAGCTGGTGTGACTGGGAAAAGGCAAGTCTGGGGAGGAGAAAAGGTAACAACTAAGGAAATAGAAATGAATAGTGGAAGGTGAAACAATAAAGAATCATAGTCTCAGGAGAAACATTTTTATGGATAGTTAGGTATGGACAGCCTTATGACTCTCACTTATGCACTTAGAAGAGCCTTGGACCAGAAGTTGAGAATTTAGATTCTGTCTCAGGTCCAGCACTTTGATGTGTGACCCTGAGAAAGTCTCTTCACTTTTCTGAGCCTCAGTTTATTGTGAACACCATAGCGACAGCACACAGCAACATTCGAAAACTAGGACATGCTTTATGAATATAAGTGTCTGAGGTCAGGTTCTGGGAAACAGCTCTTGTGAGGGAAGTTTACAAGCAGGAAGTTTACTGTCATCTCTTAGGATCAATACCTTTGCGGATGTGAAGAAAACAGGATTGCGCAAGTGGGAGGACATGAACTGTTAACACTGAGGACTTTCTCACACCTGAGGCCCCACCTGAGCTCTGGAACTGAGATGGCCCTTCAGTAACCCCACGCTGAGGCCTGGGGCCTGAGCTGGGGATGGATGAGGTGAGGGAGGGAGCAGGTATCTGGGGAGATCAAGGCTGGTGTGATGTGGATGCGTTTAATCCAAATCCTAACCCCTTGACCTTTATGGGCACTGGCAACCCTAATCCCCCTCCCCCTTGTGATGTCTGGAGGTCACCTCATTTAAACTTGGCTCTTCGCCTTCTGCTGCTTTGCCCTCCCTCACCCCCTAACCCTGCTTTTATCTCCCCAGCACCTGCTCCCTCCCTCCCCTCTCTCTCCTGCCCTGGAAGAAGAGTGGAGGAATAAGAACCATACGCCTTGTCATCATAAAAGAAGCCACCTCCCTGCAAAGTCTACTCCTGGAAATCAACCAGACTTTGGACGCAGGCTGCCCACAGGGAGGGAGCCTAATCTTGACAGAGGTCTTTCTCTTAAGCCAAAGACAAAAATGAGACAGGGGCCCAGCTGAGAGCCATTGGCAGCAGACTGTAGACACAGGAGCTGGGAGAGTGAATGTCTGGGAAGTGAGCTAGAGTATCCACCACGAGAAGTCGCTAGCATCACCACGGCTAAGAAAGTTTTATACCTGGAAGATGGAAGCTTTACAACCACCTGGTGCCTGCGAAGAGGAATAGGCTTTCAAATCCCTGATCTTCCACTTGACCCTCCCGGGCCTCAGTTTCCTTGGCTGTACAAGTTGCTGTGAGTCATCGTGTCTGAGGCTCTAAGGGCAAACAGATACTAGTTCTCTTTTACTGATGTCACCCAAACCTGACTTATCCGCAACTATGAACTAACAGCAGGGGTCACGTTGGGATATGATTCTCAGAAAGTCTTGTGAGTATTCCACTTCCACACTGCATCTTAGAAAAATGCCTACAAAAAAATCCACTAGAGACAAATCAGTTTTTCTGGTTTTTGTTTAACCATTTTAACTCTAAGTTGCTACTAATATTTGTCCTTGGGAAGTGTGAGAGAAACGACAGCTGAAGGGAAGATGTAATATTATACAGAGGAATTGTGATAGGAACAGTCAGGGTGAGAACTTCAGAATGTGGAAATTCTGAAGTTGTCCAGGGCAGTCATTTTGCTTAAGAAAAACACTTTTTTAAACAAACCAAATTTCCAATAATCTTCAAGAACTGGGGCTTTTAATTTCTAACATTAAAACACACACACACACACACACACACACACACACACACACACACACACACACCCCATATCGTAACAAATCTTATTTTCATCCCTTCCAATCTGTGGTCAAATTCTCCAAATTTGAGTCTGTCAATCTCTGAACACCCTTATCCTGGACTTCTAGTCAAAATGGCTACCCCAGAAACTCCTCTTCTATTTGGGGGAAGAAATTTATGAAAATACTGGTCATTTAACAATACTGTACTCATTGTCTTAAGGTTGAACTTGGGCCATTGGCCAGAGCATGCATATTTCAAGTTCCCAAACAGAAACTCACTTCACGTGAATTTAATTCAGAGACAGCAGTGGGGGGAATTAAGCAGGAGTGATGAAGCAGAGAACAGAGGGTGGGGAATTAGGAAACAAGGATCTATGGGAATATCCAGTGTGGGACAGGGAAAAAGGAACGGCACAGCTCAAAAGGGGCGTGGTCTGAGGTGAACATAAAGCGCAGCCCTGAGAAACACAACTGTCTCACTCTCCCCAGCTCGTCTCCTCTCCTGCAGCTCATCTTAGAATAAGAGAAAGATATTCCTGGCACAGGCCAGTACAGATGTTGCCCACAGATGAGAAATGAGAAAAATAAAATCCTACAGAGATACAGCCAGATACCTCCATGTGGCAGGACACTGGCATCAGTGTGCTCTCAGGGAGCCTAACGTAATGTCACAGAGCATACTGAGCAAGGGGACCAAGTCTGATCCCCTGGTTGCCATAGCCGGCTCTTTCGCCTGATAGCGATGGATGTTTGAAAATTCTCCGATGCCTGCTTTACAGCATCTTCATGTCTGATGGGGCCTGGCAATCTGTGAGAAATGAACTTCAATTGCTTTTTCTCCAAGTGCTAAAAAGTTACTTTTACATCACTGGAGGGCCCTGGAGAAGCACATGTCAAGGACCCGTAGGTCAGCGGGACTGAAATAGCGGCTATGAAATGAACACTTGATACTGTATATAAATTGAATGATCAGCTGGGTGATTTTAGAACTACCTGGGTGGAATTTATGTGTCTTCTGGATGAGATGATGGCTTTAGGCCAGTGGGAACACCTCGGACACACAGGACAGCAATCAGTGCTAGGTGGGATGGGAGCTGGGCGGGAAAAGGTGGGTGAGTGGCTTGACCTTGACCTTGGTCTTTTTCACCCCTCTCTTCTGACTCATCCCGTAGCGTGAATGCTGGAACTGGCAGGGCAGTTGCCTCCTTGCTGTGCGGGCTCAGGAGATGGCTCAGCACCCACTGTCTGTGACGGTCAAGTGCTTCTTGACATCCAGGTCCCTGGTAGATTGGGAAGTTCTGGGAGTGAGCTTATGAATTCACAGCTTTCACTTGGAAACCGTATCATTACAGACGATGATCAAGAAAAAATTCCTAATATTCACATGCTCAACTTTAACCTTTTCATTTACATGCTGGGTTTTGAGAGAGAGAGAGAGAGAGAGAATGAGAGAGAGAGGGAGAAGGGGAGAGAGAGAGAGAGAGAGAGAAAATGAGAGAGAGAGGGAGAAGGGGAGAGAGAGAGAGAGAGAGAGAATGAGAGAGAGAGGGAGAAGGGGAGAGAGAGAGAGGGCACCAACAGACATGGAGGAACCTGCACAGTGGGAGAGACAGAGAAACAGACTGAGTCACCCACTCAGAAGTGGGGACAGAGTGGGGGGGAGAGAAGAAGGGAGGGAGACATTATGAAAATATTATGGGCAGGACGAAAGGGAAGAGGAGAGAGAGAGAAATAGAGAGATACACAGATAAAGGGAGAGTGGAAGAAAGCCCAGAGAGGGAAGGAGAGGAGGGAGAGATGAACCTGGAAGAAAGAAAAAGCAGCAAAGGGGGGCTTAACGAAGGTGTAATCATGCTGTTACTAGAATGGTGACTTACAGGTTAAAATACTCATAACTTCCTTTCTTTCCTAGTTATCTTGTCTTATTCTTTTCTAAATTGGTGTTGGTTTGTCTCTTGGTGAGGATAACAATTGTTTTCTTGGTTTCTAAGTTACATTCACCACTTACGACAACAAACACAACTGGAATTACATTAAGACTGAAAAAAATTTTTTTAAGGTAGCATTGGGAAAGAGAAAAAGAAGGAAAGATGAAGAAGAGAAAAATCTCACTGACCACTCAACACTGGCAGCTGGACCCTTAGGTTAGTACTCATAGCTTTGAGATGGCCTAGAGGTGACTACTCTAATTTCTCCCCGAACAGTTAGATGTTCATAAACAATCTTAGCATTCAGACTTATCCACGGAAAACAGCTTCACTTGTAACACCTTACTGGATTGTGAGTGGAAAAGGAGGGAAAATGCTACTTAAGGAGGATGATGACCCAAACTTAACACTGACTAGTGAGATTCAAAGTTGTTTCCAGAGCACAGGGTGGGAAAGAACTTTTATTGAGCATCTTTTATTTCTGCATCAGTCCTATGTGTTTCACATACATTATGTCCCTTAAATCCCCACATGACCCATGTGGGCCTGGTATCTCCTTTTAGCTGATTGAAAAAGGTTAAGACACATAGATGCATATCCTTATCTGCTGCCATTCTTTGCACTACATGCAGTATGAGTGCCATGCTCACTCATCAAGTAATTTAACACGGAGAATATATGAACAAAGCATAGATAATCTTTAGATAATCTTTAGTTCAGCCTCAGATAGTTATTTCCATGCATCAGAGAAATTACTGAAGCAAATTAATAAGTTGCTAATTTCCAAGTACAGATAAGCGATAAAAACACAAGCCCAAAAGGACTCTACTCTATTTTGGTACATGGAGATTCTCAGGCATATCTCAACAGACTCACCAGAAACGGAGTCCAAAGGCTAAATTTCAGAAAAGCTTCATACTTGTGGGGAACATTTGCGCTGCCCCAAATTGGCACATGCAAACTGGTGTTTGCCGGGATAAAGCTGATACTCATGCTCATAATTCCTTGATTTGCATGAATAAAAAATATTTCATCTCACTGTCCTACCAGAAACAGGCAAAAGTTGTGGACCTTGGGGAATCAGACTCACCTCCTTTGAGCTCAAGGTTGAGATTTTCCATTTTACACAAATCAAACCTTCCAGATGACATACATTTGCTGGGTGTTGCTTCCCAGAGGAAGAATACATATCAAGACATTGGGCTGCATGGACAGGCTGCTATGATACGGCTTAGCTAGAATCTGTATTAGACAGGAAATGAATTCATTTGTTAATTATTCATGTTCTATTGCATCACATTTCCTTAGGTTTAACGTCAAATACATAAACAGCAATAGCAGTACTTAGGTTACTTTTTTTCCAGTTGAATATTCATTTAAGATGCCTCTTCTAATTTCATAATTGGGAAAAATAAGATGCTTTTTACAAGGGGCTTCGCAGTTAGCAAATTTTGAACATTTGAAAGAGCAAAATTATGAAGAAATTTAAAGCCAAAGTACTATCTCTCTTGATACCAAACAGGTAGAACCCAACACTAAGATATTTCTTCCAATTGCCATATAAGTAATTGACGTGTATGTAAGAAAACACAAGTAAACATGAGTTATAAATATGCCAAATCGGGGCTTACATTACAAAATTTTCCTTTCTAGAGGACAAAGCCATATTTGGGCCTGGGATAACAATGTCAAATAACTGCCTTGTGTCTACTTGATGTCCTTGTTTGCCAGCTGAAAGGGCAAACTTTCACATTTACATCTGGCTCTGATTCCAGCTCAGAAGCCTGCACTAGGCATGCCATCCTCCTCCCGTGTGCCTTCCTGATACAGCAGCTCCCTGCTTGCGAAAAAGAAAGAGTAAAAAAAAAAAAAAAAAAATCATTGACTGTAAAAATCAGATCATTAATTCTCAGGAACGCTGAAATGCAGGCGGAAAAAATGCTCAGCGCATGTCCCAGGAGAGGCCGGCATCTTATGATTTTCTCTGACAAGCTATGCAAAGCCGATCGCAGTCAGGCTCCCCCCACCCCCCAAGCCCCCGAGTAATGAACACACAACACGGACAGATCTCAGACCTGTACATACCTTTCTCTGAGCAATTTTAACTTTTCCCATGTCCATTAGGACTTACAGCCTAATCTTGCTCTGCCAATTGCTCCCACGGTGAGATCATTAAGTAAATTATTTTAAGATCAAACACCCTGCAGTGACAATAGCGTCCCGTGTAAGGTAAATGCTTCAAAGGCCCCCCTTTCAAATTACAGCTCTCCGGAGTTATTCATCACCTCTCCGGAGGGCTTGCCCCGCCATTACTTGGCTTTTTGCCGCAGGCGAAGGTAGCACTGCTAATTGGCCTCTGTAACAAAACTGACCTGTGGACAGGATAAAACTTGTTTGGAGCTTAGAGACAAAAATTATTCAAGGTTAAAAACACATGAATGCCCCAGCTACGTCACCAAAAAAAGGGGAGTGAATGAATGTCTTCCCCTGCGGTTCTTAATGTGAAAGAATGCGCTCCCGGCGCGCCTGGCTCAGACAAAAGCTCCTTCAGGTAGCCGAGCCCGGCCCGAGCCTCAGGGATCCTTTTCTCCTCCGGTTTTCACCCCCCTCTCCACTCTCCTCTTCGTTGTCCTCTTCTTTTTAAACTCCAAGACGAGACGCTCCAACCTTTGCTTTGGTCCTTGGGCACCCCTCCCGGGGATGGCCTTTGATCTCCAGGGATAATAGCAGATGGAACAATTTAACTGCTTCGTACAGGTGCAGAGTTTACTTGACAGGTTGGTGCTTTTATTTCTAGCACATTAGCCGGGCGCATACAAATGGGTTTTTGACAGACTCAAGCAGGTAAAACAGCACCGAAGGCTCCGCAAAAGCGCGGTCACACCTGCCGGGATGGCACAATTTGAAAATGCTACACAAATTAAAGACAAGGAAAACCGTGGAGTTCCCTGCGGAGTGGTGTCTTTTTTCTTCCCCGCCCCAACTTGTGAACGTGGTGTGTAGTGCGGGAGAATCTCGAATCTCGAATGAATAAACAACAAATGAACTCCTTGATCTTGTGCTCAAAAGAAACAGAGCTCAGGCAGGGGGATTTCAAATCGGTGCTCCTGCTTGAGGCGGTAACACTTCATTGATATTCACCGACAGCTAAAGAGAAATGGAAAAGAAATAAAGGTCGTTCCAATATTTCTCTTTTTGCTTCCTCTGAGGTTGACTTTCTCCCTGCTGCTTGCCCAGTCCCCATTCTTCCTCTCCAGGTCAAAGATTGTGATAAACGAATTATGCCTACATCATGAGATAGCTTCAGTGAGGAAACTTTGGTAATTGTTAGTCTAGGGATGGTCAATAGGCTGTTAAAGTTGCTGGGATATTTTAAGAATTTTTTTCTATGAAAAAAAAATTGTTTTGGTGTTTGGCAAGCCCTTGTTCAATTACTTCAGTTTTTCTAGAAACATATATCATGTAGATTTTTTTTTAACTCTTCCAACTTGAATACCTAAACACCACAAAAATATTCCAGGACACTCCTTTTGGAAAATGGCACATTGAGGAAATTTAAAAGTTGCATCAAACGATGTTATTTGGTGATAGCTTTTCCTTTATTTTCTTATTTTACATATGTCTCTGTGATAATATTCTCTGTTGTCCAATTAGATTGTAAACCAACAATTAAGAGTTAAAGCTTTCCTTTTATCATTTCTATTTTGGTCTAACAGTTTCAAGGGCTTTCCACTGCTAACTTTTCTCATTCTCAATAATCTTAGTAGGCACGGCAGTCAATAATTTACAGTTTCTTGGGAAAGGGGTAATCCTTTCTTCACTGTGCTTCCAGTCGGAGCAAGATTAAACCTTCCTTTTCTTTACCTTGCTCCTCACTAATGAAACGCAAGTGCCTGTGTATAGAGACAGCATTTACCAAATGGGACAGATCTAGTCCAATCTGTCTGAAAGGTGGACTCCTAACAAAGGTGTGTCTTTGAAAGTCACAGCATTTCCTCCACCTTCTCTGAGCAGACTTTGTACCTACAATTTGCCAGTACCTCTGTTGAAATCACAATCTTGGCCCAGTATGGCCTAGAATCCTAAGATTTCAGAGAACACTTAAGCCACTCCCCGGGTTTTATGGAGGAACTATAAATAAAGATGAGAAGCTCAGAGCCAGAGGTAGAAAGCAAGTTATTTTCTAAGACTAGATTATATTTGTTTGCCCATTTAATAAATTCCTCCAACACTGTTGAACGCCACAGCGTAGAAGGCACTAGGGGGCATGCAAGGATGAACAAGGTAATCAGAACGAGGCCCAAGAAGCCCCTCCCTTGTAGAGATATGTGGGTGCGCACATACGCACGCACGCACGTGCACAGTGTAGTGATTATGGGTAAATGGATAATTAGCATATGGTATATTAAGCACTAAAAGTTTGCTGTACATAGAATGGGACAGGAGCACAGAGGGAAGGGTAACTGGCTCTATCAGGATAGTTAATATCAAGTTCACAGAGGAGGTGATTTTGAACAATCAAAGATTTGAAGACACAAAAGAGTTCAAACTGTTTGGAAAAATGTCTGTCAGTAGGTTATAGGATGTCTTGGAGACAGTCACAGGAACGAGCCCGGGGACGAAGCTCCCCCTGGTATATGGCAGCCATTGTATGTTATAGCTGAGGTCCTGTTCAGCATACCCATTCTCCCCAATGGCCAGGTAACACTATCCTAAAAACTGTATGAAGTATGACCATAAGGTAAAAGTCCTGTATTGTTTGAGCAAATATACTAGAGCTTTTTCATTCACACAATATGTCTTTTCTTTGAAGGTTCTGGGAATTGCTTTTAGAGCCATCTAACATATTTTAGGAAACTCCTCAATAGTGACTTACCAATATTTTGAAAATGATTTTGACTTTAGAAAATAGTGAAAACTAATTTGGAACTAAGCCTGATGAGTAAAAGAAGTATTATGACTTTGCTGAGTGGTATTGTTTTTGGAGAAAAACTGAGCTGTAACTATAAACCAGTAAGTCAGATTGATATCCTCATGTGGTGTAAGACCTGTTTCTAAAAGGCAGTTAACAAGAGAAGATCCAGAAATATTTGGAGTAATAATTTTCAAAGAGTAACTTCCAAAAGTAACTAGTTTAAAAATAAATAGATTTGTATGTAAAAAAATCAATTGTATTTCTTTAAAACGTGTTTGTCTTACTTTATAGTCACACCTTGGTATGTCCACAGGGCATAGATTATACCCCTAAATGGGCTGCACCATCATAAGCTATGGCTGAGACTGAGTGGTTCCCCATAATCTTTCTTCTCTTCTCTGATGTGCTAAAATAGCAATAGCAGGTTATTATGATCTTGTGACTAAGTTCTGGCCAATGGAATATGAGGAGAAGTGATGTGTACAATCTCCAGGTTGCCATCCCCTTCCTTTGTCCCTTTCCCACTAACTACAATACCCACATGATGGTGGTGAGTCATCTCTGTGCTGTGCAGACGGCGTCAATAATCCAAGGATGATACAGAGTAGGCAGGAAGCCTAGGTGTGACTGTGGAACTGCCATCCCAGTCCTGGAATACTAATTCTGAGATAGCTTGACAAAGGAGGAATCAACTTCTGTATTGTTTATGCCCCTGCACTTTGGGTCTCTGTTATAGAAAACTGGATCTACATCTTAATTAATAAATAGTGGTGGATTGAACAAGAGCATATGAAATACTTGGGACAACTATTACCAATACCAGAAATGCAATGAAAAGGATCTGTTCTAATGAGGTTGTGTTTGGTGACATCTACATAAGTGTTGGAACCAACTGCGATTTTCTTGTCATACAGGGGACTCTGCCATGAGCCTTTTACCGAAGCTGAACTTTTTTTCCCTCCATATTTCAAAATATATCTGCAATGGCACAATATTTTTTCACTGAAAGAAGCTGTCATGTGTCTGGGGTTGTGAGTTTAGAAATTATGAAGGTGTGCTGTGAGAGAGAGGTCATAGGCAGAGGATCAGCTAGCTCTAAACCCAGGATAAGCTAAGCCTTTCATGTGGGGAAGGAAAGGGATGGAGATAGTTTAGTAGACTGTGCAAGACTCTTGATGAGATTTATTGATCGTCGCAGTAGGTTCCCTAGCTCTCCTTTCCACAAGCAGCAGCTAAAGCTCAGAGAACGGAAAAGCTCGAGCAAGCTCAAAGGTTTGAAACAATTTGTCCAAGATCATGTCTGGCAAGTAGTCAGGTGGAAATTCAGACCTACTCTGCTATAGACTATATGCTTGTGTCTGCCCCGCCCCCAAATTCATACGTTGAAATCCTAACCCTCAATGCGATACTATTTGGAGGTGAGGCTTTGGGGGGTGATTAGGTCATGAGGGTGGAACTCTCATGAATGGAATTAGTGTCCTTATAAAAGAGACCCTGGAGAGCTCCCTTGTCCCTTCTGCCACGTGAGGACACAGCAAGAATACGGCCATCTATGAACCAGGAAGAGCGCCCTCACCCAACCATGTGTCACCCTGATCTTGGACTTCCAGCCTCCAGGACTGTGAGAAATAAATTTCTGTTGTTTATAAGCCACTCAGTCTGTAATACTTTTGTCACAGCAGCTCAAACGGACTAAGACACACTCTATGATGGGACTCTGCACTAAAATACCATCTACTCTTGGTAAATACTTTTACCAATTTACTTAATGAAGTAAATTATCTCATCATATGTTTGTGATGCTTGTTCAACTCAAACTGACATATCCCTTAGTCATTCACAATTCCTCTTACCTAATGTGTCCCTTGTTTCTTGCCTCCCTGCCACTAGAGTATAAACTCTGTCTCCAGTTTCCTGCTGCTGCACCCTCATGCCCAGAACGTTGCCTGGAACACTGTAGTCACTCAGTCACTATTTGTTGAGTAAATGAGTGATCAGATGAACCCAAGAAACTGCAATCACCACAATGAATGGTTCACGAGCTGTTGGCGGTATTCACCAACCTTCCTTGTCCGTCTGTGTGTTATCTGTCATAGGGAGGCCCACGACACAGGGAAGCTGTGTGCAGGCCATATGTCAGAGTGTGCTATGCATCTTTTACTACCAGTTTGACTTTAACACCATTTACTTCCCACTAATGCTTTTGCAAACTACCCCAAAGCAGCACCATTTTGTACCTATCTAACAAGGTGTGAACAAGAATCCCAAGGTAATGACATTAGTCCCTGAACTTTAGTGATGTGCCTTGTTGACTTAAAATGAAGAGCCTGCCTGGCTCCAGTTAGCTGATCCAGGCATGTTCCTAAGTTTTGCCTGGGATGGTGAATCTGAGGGAGCACATATATCCCCACTCTCCCTTAGGAGGAGAGGATTCTGGCAGATGGAAGGCAGTTTCCAATGAAGAAGGGCCCTCACTTGGTCCCAGGGCCTCTGAGCAGTTAACTCAGACTCAGAGGGGTGCTTAGCCATTCGATATAGCAGGTGAGTCTATAGCCATTTGGGGCTGGAAAACTGTGTTCCACCAACGGGAATTAGAGCAGTGTGCTGGGAAATTGCAAGGAAGATGCTGTTTTCATTAGAATACATTAGAAATGTGATAAAATGCTCAAGGTTTTTACAGTGGGTAAAGATCACCAAATTAAAGTCTATAAGCCTTTACCTCCTTTCCTGTTCCTGTTCTCAAATGCCATTAAATATTTCATCATCCCTAGGTCAGTTTCTTCCCCTTTTAACCTAACTTGAGCCTGACTGTTACATATTGAAATTCCTTAGGATCTAGTCCTTTTAATGCTTATTTTCACTCACTTTAAGGCAATTTTATTTACTTGTATAATTTCAACCACCATCTATATGTTGGTGGCTTCTAAATTTGTATTCTCTGCTCAAACTCCTCTCATCAGTTCCATCTCAGGTATCAACTATCTACTTGATGTCTCTACTTAGATGTTTCACAGGCACATCAGCCTCCAAACCTCCAAAATGGGAACTTAGAATCTCCCCCCATCCCCTAAATCTGTCTTCTTATGTTTCTAGCTCATAGATGGCACCTGTAAGAAATACATGCTCAAGCCTAGAATCCTAGAGGTTATTCCTGACTTGTCCCTCACCTCATATTCCACAGCAAATCAATGTCCAAATCCTGTTGTTGCTCCTATAGCCCTCCTAATCCATCACTTTGTTTCCACCTACGGTCACCTCCTTGGTCTAATCATATCATTGTTCAGGTCGACCTGGTTATTTCAGGTGGACTACTCCAAAACCCTGCTTGTTATTTTCCCTGAAAATTCTCTTGCTTTCCTTGAATTTCATCTCCACACTGCATCCAGTTGTCTTTCTAAAATGCAGATGTGTTTAAGTCACCTCCCTATTTAAACTCTTCATTGCTTTCCACTGCTCCTAAGATAAAGTACAAAAGGCTCAGTGTGTCGGAATGCCCTGCAGCATTGGCCTTGCCTAATGTAAGCCTCACTCAGGACGCCTCTCCTGCCTACTCTCTGGACTGGCCCTTCCATGCTCCTCCCTGTGCCCCAAATGTTCTTCCTCCTCTTCTTTGTCTAGTTAAATCCTCAGCACCCTCCAAGCTTCAGCCTACGTATCATTTTCCTCAGGGCAGCCTTGCCTGACCTGAACTCTAGCTAATTTAGATACCCTGTGTGTTCTTGTTCAGAACTCTTGTCCCCCTTGTTACCATCACATCCCCACACCCGGCTCAGTGTGCAGCCCTTGAAGAGTCTTAAAAACATTTGGTGAATGTAAGTGCAAATAATCATAGACTGGGCCTGGAGTAAGCCAGACTATTGCTATGTAATATTTTTAATGAAAATCGGGGAAAGTAACTCAAATTAGAGGAATATGTTTATGCAAGTTATTGGTGTATGTTGTTATCTGATGTAACATGGTAGTATGCTATTAGATAGAGCTGGGGGAAAATCAGTAGGATGAAAGAACCATTTAGAAAACATAAATGGGTTTAAAAAAATCCCCTTTGCACATTCATGCACACACGCACAGAGCAAAGCAAAAAAAGAAACATTTAGAAATATATCTAACAAGAAATATGCAAGATCTGTGTTTTTAAAAACCCTGAAAAAAATCAGAAAAATATAGAACATACAAGAATATTTGAATGAGTAGAGAGACATACCAAATTCCTGGATAGACATCAATCTTGTAAAATTGTTGGTCCTCTCTCTCTCTCTCTGTATATTCCCATCAAATCAATGGCTTTTGTAGGGGGCATCCTCTAAAATTTACCTAGAAGAATTGAACAAGTAAGAGTAAGCAATAAAATATTTAAAAAAAAAATACGGCAGGAGTACTTGCACAGTCAGATACTAAAACGCAGTCCAACACCAGATAATTAAATTGGTGAGATATTATGAGAACCAACAGACAGAAGAAAGGAACACAATAGAAATCCCTGAAACAGATCTACATATATATGGGATCTTATTGTGTGCTAAAGATGACATTTCAAATTAGTGGGGGAAATAATTTTTTTAATTGAAGTATAGTTGATGTACAATGCTATATAAGTTACAGGTGTACAATATAGTGATTCACAATTTTTAAAGGTTATACTCCATTTATAGTTATTGTAAAATATTGGTTATATTCCCTGTGTTGTACAGTATATCCTTGTAGCTTATTTTATACATAATAGTTTGTACCCCTTAATCCCCTACCCCTATATTGCCCCTCCCCACTTCCCTCTTATGGGGAAAATAATTTTTATT
Organism: Stenella coeruleoalba; assembly: GCF_951394435.1. Classification (NCBI taxonomy): domain Eukaryota; kingdom Metazoa; phylum Chordata; class Mammalia; order Artiodactyla; family Delphinidae; genus Stenella; species Stenella coeruleoalba. The sequence continues at coordinate 32,154,184 of NC_137155.1, forward strand.
AATAAATGTTATTGGGTAATTGTTTAATTACTTGGAATCATTAGTGTAAAATTCTTACCTCATTCTACACCAGATATATTAATTATGAATTAAAGACAAATTATGGTACCAAAGTCAGAAATTATTAAAGAAAAAATGGACAGGTATGACTACACAAAAGTTTTAATCTTCTATCAAAACCCACCATAAGCAAATTTCAACATCAAACAATAAGCTGGAAAAATACTTTAAACATATATAACACCAAAATGGGCAAAGATTGAATGGACAATTTACAAAGGAAGAAATACAAATATTCATAAACAATATTCTCAATTTCACTATTGAGCAAGTAAATACAAATTAAAACAAGATACCTATTTGACTAAAAAATTAATGAAGATTAAATAAAATGATAATATCTGTAGCCTCACACGTTTGTAGAATATCTATTTTTCCTGATGGATCTATGAATGGAGACTGTGCTGTTGCTCCGAACAGCTACCCCCATGTCTAGCGTGAGCTGGCATATAGGAGTCGTTCAGTAAATATTGTTTAAATGAATACTTCCTAATGTCTTTGTGGACTTCAGGAAACAAGTTCTTTCAAAACCTTTTTTTTCTTTTTAGGTGTGTTAGCTTCTGCTTTAAAACAAAGTGAATCAGCTATACATATACATATATCCCCATATTTTCATAAACTCTTGACGTAATTAATATGGTGTTTTTGGATGGCATTTAGATAATAACTACCAAATGTCTTAAAAGATTGTATATGTTTTGAATAGTGTAACCATATGTGACACAATTTGCCAAATAGGCCTGGCTTACACATCTGTTATCCTGTATAGTGAATAATAGTACCCCATTCACACTCAGAGGTCCTGGTTGGGATGATAAAATACATGGTCAAAATACTCAGCAATTGGATACATAATTATGAATGTGTGTTACAAAATCTTTTTGAATTTAATCTATTTAGAGTTACGTATAATTATAAAAAAAAAGGAAGTGACTTAACTAAGAAAAGAGATCATTTACATCAGTGTTTGTCATCACTGACTGAATATTAGAATGACCTGGAAAACTTTAAAACACTGATAGCCAAGTCCCTCCTGAGACTGAATGAATAAGAACCTCATAAAGTAAGACTTGACCATTAGTTTTTTTCATAAGCTTTCCCAGTGATTATAATGTGCAGTCAGAGTGAGAATCACTGTTTTAAATGATCTAAAGCATATCTCCACAAAGTAGAATATTCTATAGTATAAACACTAAGGACACTGCTCTTGAATTGCATTGATTAACAGAGAGATAGTTGTAATACATTAGCATAAAAAAGTAACAAAGTAGCACATTCTTTAGAATCTCGTTTTATTTTTTAAATATGTATTTTTATTGTGGTAAAATAAAGAAAAATGTTACCATTTTAACCATTTTTAAGTGTACAGTTCAGTGGCATTAAGTACATTCATATTGTTGTGCAACTAATACCACTATCTAAAAAGATATTTTTAATTAAATTTAAGCATATTTCATTATACTCAACATATATTATATATAATCATATATAGTTGACTTTTATACATAAGAATAAATCTCAAAGGCTAGATACCAAAGCATAAGTGTGACTATGTTTACATTTCTTCCTTTTGCTTGTTTGAATGTTCTATTTTTTTATAGGTGATATATTGCTTTCATGTTAAAAATGCTAATTTTAAAAATGTAGTAGGATAAAATGTTTCCCTCATTATACTTAAACATATATAGTTCAGCCTTGCTTACACAGAATTTAGCTCAATATAGGACATCTTTGGACCCAATCCACCAGTTTCATTTTTGAGAAGAACTTCAAAGTCTCAGCCATAACGTGGTCCCCATGGAGGAATCCTAGGACAGTCTTACCAAAGACTTGGTCAGAGTGGCCACCACCATCCAGAAATTCACTGTGTGGAAAACAAAGAGCTGCTGGGGGTAAAATCATCATGTATGATAAAATATGGAGTTGTGCTGATTTGACCAATTCTTTTTAAAATCCAATGGCTGGGCTATAATTTGGGCAGAAAACTTCTTTCTAAGAATTGTACTTTGTAAGACTTGTCCTGATCCTGTAAATCATAACCAGATACTAGGTTATCTCCCCCAATATTAAAGGTAGAGAGACGGTGAACTGTATGTCTGTAAAAATATTTCCCTAAGTTTGAAGGCAGGGACTGTTTAAGAACGTGTTAAAGTTTCTATGCATTAGGCTTGCATGCTGAGGAATAAAATATGCCTCATCCGGCCATATTTCTGTTAAAGCTACTACAGGTTTATGGGAGTGCTAAGATGGTGCAGCAAACGTGGAAATTAGTGTCACCGTCTTGTAAGATTCTTTATATATTTGCTCATATTTTCAGGAAACATATGATGGTTATTTGGCACTTTCAGATAAGTAGGTTTGTTTTTCAAAATTTTAATTCCTGTCAAATCCACAGCCAATCCATCAGTCCGCTTTTCCACCTCGCCTTTCATAGACAAACACCGTTAAGCACTTCAGAAATATCAGATTAACATTAATACCTGATGGATTAGAAACCAGACAAAAGTGGGCTTAGGCAAACACTGCAAGCGGAGTCTGAATGTAGGTGTACATCATATCAGTTTCCTGCAGGGCTCAGCTCTCAGAAACTTGAGGGGCAAGAGGCCCATTTAAAAATATTTGCCATTTTGATGAGCCTTCGGGCACCAAAAGCGTCTGCAGACACATCACATAGCTCACTTCGGACAGCCTAAGAAACTTTACTGAGAGCAGCTCAGGTCGTGTATTCCAAATAGAAAATTTCTTTTCTTCCCTCTGTCCTTCTCAACCCCACTTCCTTTCTTTCTCCCTCCCCCCCCCCCCACATTATGGATAGGGCTGCTGCTCTATGCTGCAATGGTTAAATCCTGTGGCTAGCACTCCAAAAATACTAAAATCATTATACACTTGACAGGACAATGACTTTGGCTTATAGGTGTGAGGAAAAAAGAGCCCATCATATCAGCTCTTTAACACACAAATGGATACAAGGTGAAAAGGCAGCCAAGGCACATGCTTGTCGCTGGTGTCACTTGGAGTCTGAGTTTATGATTTGCAACATGCCCGAGGCATACGTAGACAATAAAATTGTAGCCACGAAGATGCCTGAAGACTATTTACTCACAAAAAAATTCCCCTAAGAAGTGTTCATCTGCCTTCTTTGAAAGTTTCCCTGCCCAGTCTTCTCTGAGGAACAAGGGATTCGATTCTTAGCATCTGTGATAGCCTCTTTGCTATAAAACCTAAATTTCCCCAGAGCACAGCCTATTTTCTCAAGCACCTTTAATACATTGGGTCAAGCTCTTCTTCTTTTTCTTCTTCCTCCTTTTTTTCTTTTTTTTTTTGAAAAGCTCTCAAGGACTCTTACTGGAGTTTAGGTCATTAAAAATCCCACAGATCATTATTCCTGTAGTCTAAAAGGCTGCTCAAATCAATGGCAAATTATTTCCATTTTCAATAGTTAAGAGTCTATGGGCTTTTAGAGACAGAAAATGAAATCATTCATGATTCTAAGGTAGAAATTAATGATGTAGTTGTTTACTGCCCTAAACACTGATATGTGAGCTGTTGCTACATTTTAGATAAGAGAAATCTCTGCTCCGTCACTACTGGAGGTACTACAATGCCTATTCTGTACATTTTCTGTATGAAAATTTTCATGAGAAATGTTATGTAACCGGTCACTCCTTTTGTTTTCCCTTGCTATAAAGGAATGAAAAAAGACTGTTAATTTCTTGGCAATATTGCCTCATTAGTCTTGGCAAAGTATGGTTTTACGGTTTTCTTACCTTGCTTTCCTCCATTATTTTAGTGACCTCATTAGTGATTTATTATAAGAAGACAACATGCTTTGATCGCAAAATCAAGAGAAAAGAAGTCAAGATGCTGAATAGCAACTTGATTTCACTGCAGAATGATGCAAATCCTTTCCTCGCTCCGGCTATCAATTCTCTTGCAGAGGCTATAAGTTCAGTGGTACCAAGCTCATCCCCTGCTCAGTTATTCAACCAGCTGTTCTGGAGCATGGTGGAGAGCCAGGCGTCTACTTGCTCACTCAAATCCAAAACAGAGTTTGCAAAATACACGTACTGAAGTGTGGTTATTTTACTAATTAATGATTCCTTACTCCATGGGTGTGTCTCATGCTTTATACCCTACTCTAACTAGCTGGGATGTCAGCTCTTCAAGCCTAGAGCAAATTCCCAGCCACATATTAGGTGTTTAATAAATACCTATCGATTCAAGAAGCTGAAGTGAGAAGACAGGAAGGGAGAAGGCTGCTGGTCGTAGTAATAGCAGTAGTAATAACGAGTAAGAGAAGAGAAAAGAAGGTGTAACGGGAAAAAAGCACAGCTACCTCTTTCAAACTCAATAAAGGAAAAGAGTCCTAAACAATCTCCCAACCCTTGAAGGGTCAATGTTTTAGAGAATATATAATAATCTGGACACTACAATGAACTTTCTCCATCTTTTATTGTAAAGATTTTCTTCATGCAATATTACTCAGCCATAAAAAAAGAATGAAATAATGCCATTTGCAGCAACATGGATGGACCTAGAGACTATCATACTAAGTCAGTCAGAAAGAGAAAGACAAATACCATATGATACCACTTATATGTGGAATCTAAAATACAACACAAATGAACTTATCTACGAAACAAAACAGACTCACAGACGTAGAGAACAGACTTGTGGTTGCCAAGGGGTGGAGGTGGGGTGGGGGAAGGATGGGTTGGGAGTTTGGGGTTAGCAGATGCAAACTATTATCTACAGAATGGACAAACAGCAAGGTATTTTAAGTACATTCCCTGTACTGTATAGTACAGGGAACTGTATTCAATATCCTGTAATAAACCATAATGGAAAATAATATGAAAAAGAATATATATGTATAACTGATTCACGTTGCTGTACAGCAGAAATTAACACAACATTGTAAATCAACTATACTTCAATAAAATAGATTTTTTTTAAAAAAGATTTTCTTCAATGAATATTTGTGGTCCTTAGTTACTTGGAAAATTAAACTAATGACAATCATTATTTTTAATAGGCACCTGAAAGACATAAAAATGCCCATGTTAAATATGCATCGAACTCTGAAATCTAAGCATAAATGAAGGCAGCACTTGGGTGGAATCAGCTATGCTCCTCAGCTCCTGTCCTCTTCACTTATTCAGTTCATTCATTTGTTCAAGCACACTGATTCAGTACATACTTCTTAAAATCCAACTACAGGCAATATCGTGTTCAGGGTGACATTCAGAAGAAATTTCCTCTGCCCTCTGAAAAATTACAGTCTGCTGGAGATGAGGCACATATATACAACGCTTACAGTACAAAGCCTTGTGTGAGACTGGCAGTAAGAGTAGTTCAGACCAAAGGCTATAGATATTCTGAGCAGGAAGAGATCATCCTATGAGACTGAGGTAATCAGAGAAGGCTGCCTGACAGAGGCAGCATTTAATTGGTTCCTCAAAGGATACACAGGATTTCTATAAACTGAGACTGAAGGGAGGGCTCCTAAAACGTTAAATCGACATTTATTGATCACCAAAAACACAAACATGCTACGGGGGATACACGGATTAAAAAGACATGACCTCTGACCTTGCAGGTTGATGACAGATGTAGAAATGGAACCAACTAACTAAACAGGAGGGCAAAACAGCATAAGAGCTATGGCAAAGGAATAAGCAAATGCCATTCCTGGAGGAGGAACAGCACAAGTAAAAGTCTGCAGGTGAGGAAGCCAAAGCCAGTTGGAGCCAGGAGTGGACTGATGGTGCCCAGCTGCTAAATCCACTGGTGGGTGGAAACCAGACTTCTCAGAGACCCCACCCATGGGGTCAGGTAGACGCTTTCGCCTGGCAGAGTTAAGAATGGGGGGAAGCAGGGTACTGGAGTGAGGGAGGACCTATAGGGCAGGGGATAGGAAGAAGGGGGACTAGAAAGGGCAGGACAATGGTCTACAGCCCCACTAGAGAGTCTCAGTGCTGGAACTCTGAGGCAGTGTAATATAATAGCCTAATTACACACCTGCCTTCTTTGACAGGCTGGCCATGACCCTGAGGACGAGGTCCTTGCCTGGACTGTTTGCCCTTTACCACTAGGATGCCACTTTGTGCCTAGCACTTGATATAAGCTGACCAAACATTTTCTGAACAAATGAAATGATGAACGAATAAGGTGGAATCAGCCCTTCTCCTTAGCAATATTAGACTCCCATGGGACTCAAAGGATCCAGAAAGATCCCTGACTTCCTTAAAACATCTCCTGGCAAGCTGTGCATTACATTTTATTTTACTCCCTCAGACTGCTTAAAAGTGGATTTGGGTCCACTTCAAATTGTTCTCTCTCTTTTAAGATGCAAATCCTTCTAGAAAGCACTCTCATTTTGTAACTCATTTTTTAGTTAGATAATGTCTCTTCTATCCTTTGGGGGAGATCAGTGGCCTCTGATAGAACTGTATTTTGATGGATTACAGACAGGAAATGAAAGGCAATTTTGGATCTCAGGTCCTCAACAGGAGGGCAAAGCCTCAGGATGGGACTCAAGGACAGGGGAACTCGTGGCACTGAAAGGGCTGGGCCTCAGACTAGTTATTTGGGGCAAATGGACTTCTGCTCTGGGTTACGAGATGTTGAAGTCCTCATATATTTAAAGGTGGTGAGCTAAAAGCCAGTTTGTAAAATACTGGGTGGTAAGAGAATCCCTGGCTTGATGATGTGAGTACCAGACTTCACGCTTAAGGCATCAGAAGAAGAAAGCCAGGTTGTCCCAGACGTGATATAGGAAAAGTGCATGGCCATTCCCACTCCAGTGAAAGTTGATGTTGGGAGTGCTTGGATGAGTGAACCTACAGTAAAGTCTACCCTAGAAAACACTGACTAATTTTTTTAGTGTCTTTTACACCTGAACCTGGTAGAGGTGTGCTGGGGAAGGGGAAATATACATGAGGCCTCTTTCTTTGACATTAATTATGAGGACCTTTGGTGACTCAAGGGTGGCCATGTTCATAATTTAGACCTGACCATATGAGGTCCACAACTTATCTCCCTTCATTTTCCAGAAACTTCTAGCTTTCTTTTTCCAAGAACCTTTGATCCCTCTCTGTTATAAACATCACAGTCTACTCATATGTGTGTGTGTGTGTGTGTGTGTGTGTGTGTGTGTGTATTTTTTAAAAAATCAACTTTCTTTGAATCGACAGCTTTTCTCTTTCCAGTATCTTATTTTTCTCTTTCCACTTCCAGCTAAATTTCCATATTTTTGCCTTCACTTTTCCCTTCCAACAGGCTCTTAATATTAATCTCTTGTTAATCTCAATCAGCTGCTTCCCCTCTGATGTTTTCTGTGCAAAGGGCACTGATGATGTCGATCAGCATTTGTCGTTGCTCCAGGGCTCCTCCTTCATGGTCTCCTGTGTTCAGTACTACTCATCTTTCGAAAACTGATTCCTCTTTTGGCTTGCAGAACCCCACACTGTTCTGGTTTTTCTCCCACTCTAAGCATTCTATATTTTTTGTCGTTTCTTGGTCTTTCCTGCTTCTCCTGCCCCCTTAATAACAGGCATCGTACTCCAAAATTCAATTTAGGCTTTCTGCTTTTCTTGCTTTTCATTCTCTCTAGCAATTTATGTATTCATCATTTCAATGAAGAAAGCTCCTAAATCTGTAGTTCTCCATCATTCTTTTTATCTAAGTGCAGTCCTGTATTTTCATCTGTCCCGAGAGCATTTCAGTATCAGTGTTTTGCAGTCAGCTCAAGATTTTCAGAACTAAACAAGCTCTTTCCAACATAAATATTTTATCAAAAAGTTTCCTTTTTACTTCACCAGCTTCAAAATCCCCAAGTCACTTTTACGATTCCATTCACTATTTAGTTTCCAAATCCTGTCAAATCTTCCTTTGAAATGTGTTTCTTTATGTCTCTTCATCCCTCACGTTCTCACCGCCTTCATCCGAGCCATGGCCCTTATCAGCTCATTCCTGGATTACAGAAGAAGCTACCTATCTGGCCTCCCCGACCCCAAGCCCCCTCCTCTCCAAACTCACCTTCATGCCATTGCCAGACTAATCTTCTTTAAATGTCACTTTCATCTTGTCACTGTCTGCTCAGAAGCCTTCAATAGCCCTTTAATCATACAAATGTGAGCTGAAGGCGACCTTGGAGTTCATCTCATCCAACCCCTTACTTTACAGACGAGGAAACTGAGGTTCAGCAAGAGTAAGTGGTTACTCAAGGTCCCCATTAATAAACCACAGAAGGAGGATTGAAAGCCAGGCTTTTACCTTGAAGGTCAGTGCTCTTTCGACTTCAACGGTATTTTCCAAACTTCCATTCACGCACCACCTTCAGGACCACATCTGGATGCTGCTTACAGCACTTCTTATTTCATACATTGTTAACTGTTCTGCTCCTAAAAAAAAAAAAAAATATATATATATATATATATATACACACATACACACACACACACACACATATACACACACACACGTATATATATACATACATACATATATATATGTAAATGTTATATCACAGCTGTAAAAGGAAAACCATTATCACTTAATGGAATTAGAAGTAGAAGATAATCTTAAAATTAATACAATGGGGACACAACCATATTATTAACTCATAGGTGACAATTTTGCCAACCAAAGTTTCTGTTCTGGAGGTCTATTTTCTCTTCCTCTTACAAAGGAAAATTAAAATGTAATAGAGAGATGGTAAAGTCTTACTAGCATAACTAAAGGAATTGAAAGGGGAATAACTTTCTCATAAAACGATTCAATGTTTCTTAATGCTTAGTGTCTATCTATGCCTAAAATTGTCTTCTGTGCCACATGTTTAGAGAAACACAACAATTCATAAGGCTTCCTTTTTGCTACCAGTACTTTGCTGAATAATCCAATTCTCATTGACTACAGCCTTTTCTAAATTCTCCAGCATATTCTTCAAACTAAATTTTGGAGTCATTTATCTACTCTCACATATGATTCAGTAATGCTTTTGTGTGTTAATTTCTTTTCCCTACCAACAATGTATGCTACTTGAGGGCAGATGTCTTCTCTTCCATGGCTTCCCTGTCCCGGCGGACCTGGTTTTGTGCTAGGCACCCACGAAGTCGACCAGTGAGTCCCTTGAGATGTTCACCACATGGTAAGGGCTCAGAGTGATGCTCACCAACGTTTTGCATATTTAAACATTATCAAGAGCTTTGGGTCTTTTCAATGAGAGAGGGCCCACCTGTTATATTTTCTGCAATAGACAAGAACTTTCATTAACATAATCATCGCTTGCCTCAGTAAAGCATAGTAAAGGAGGAACTGTTTGTAGTGAGATCATCAATAGTTAAGAGGCATTCCTAGTAATAAATAATAAGTAAAAGAGTGATGACATTAAAAATCACTCTCCAAGCATTTGGTTCACGGTCAGATTTCTATAGGTGGAAGACGACTTCAAGGTTACGGATTATCTCATTTTGCAGGTGAAGAAGAGACCCCAAACTGGAAGGTGACATACTTGGCATTTCGAAGCAATTTAGTGGCAGAGTTTACAGTCAGCCTCTTCACTCCACAGTGAGCCCAGATCCCACTTTGCCTGAGATAGTCCTGGCTGAGGCCCCATAGTCCCAGCCTCTCCCTACTTACATGAACATGTTCACCTATTTAACTACTCAGTGCAACGTTCTTCCTCCTGAATTAAAATAAATAACATGTTTATTTCTTTTTGCACATTTTTATACATTAACGTTCCTCCTAAAGACTTTGGGCTTTGCTTCTAAACCCCAAACGATCAGTCAATGTCAGGGAAACAAACACTATTTTTCTCCATTTATATAGAGATTTTCTATATGGACTGCTCTCCTGAGCCGTTAAATTTACATGAGCAACAAATGAATTTTCGACAACACCATTTGGCTGCTTTAATAGAAATAGAGGTCTAGTGTGTTATTACTGTTACTGTAGAAGGTGAATGACCTGTTACAATTAACAGGAGAACTGTTCACCAGAATTTATGGATTTTGTTCTTTTTAACCTAATGAGCACTGCAGCGTATTATCACTTATATCACCCTAGATTGCCCAATCACCCTGCATAATATTACTTCAATCCATTTTGAAATAGGCCCAAATTGTCATTTTTTTTGTTGGAGTAATGATCAAGTATTGATGTTTCTTGAGTTCATACAAATGGCTACAACCTCCTCGCACGCAGCCTGGTCAATAGAGTCTGATGTTCACATTAGGGATTTGGAAATCAATGTAGTTTTCCTGTTATTCTTTTATGATTAAATCAATTGAAGTTATTTACTCATAGCAGAAAATATGGGTGATTGCCAACCCTATGGCTTAGTGAATTGCTTTCTCACCACCGTTGCCCTGTAATGAGAAGGTACATATTCACTTCAGAGGTTGACTAAAACCTGTTCATGTATAGCAGCAATTTGAGATGCAGAAAGTGTTTATTATTAAAGGCTAAGAGTGTTGAATGCCAAAGGGCATCTTTATCACTTGGCATTGCATTAGCATTGACAAAGGAGGGAAACACGCCCAGAAAACCCTTCAGCATTGGGCAAATGGCGCTCAATTATAGAAGCTGAGCCCGGCAGCAGCCAATGGGTGTTCTTGCCACATCCTTTCTGGTATACGCTGTTATGCAGAGACCCTAGTTAAAGACAGTGGAAATGTCAATTAAGCTGAATGGACAGGGCCTATTTGTTGATGGGTTTTCTCTCTCTAGCATGTGGTGGGTGACCTACAGGGTTTCGATGCGAGAATAAATAATGGCTTGTATAACATGGGTTGCATTTAATGTGCTTGAATGCAAAATAGCATAAGGGAAAAAGCAAATGGAGACAGCATTGGAGATGACTGTGGAGGGGGGAAGAGGCCATGCAGGGAAGCTGCATGCAGGTGACATCACTTGCAAGCCGAGAAGAAGGTCATTTGCTCTTGTATTCTCTATCTGAAGTGAGTAACAGGCAAACGATAGAAGAATCATTTCATTTTTAGACCAGTTCTGTGCAACCAGCTGCACTGGACCATGGTGATGCCAAGTCCTTTATAGTTACTTGATCTTGCCATCATGTTTGATGAGAATAGTGCAAAAGTGGGAAATATGAGTTGTTTTGGCCAAGTTCTCCTAAATGGTCTGGATTGCGCTTAATTTCTTTAACTTCTTTCCTCAATAATATCTCATAGAAGAAGAAAAATAATCATTCTGACAAAACCTTATCCGAAATTTGACTTTAAAGATTTGCAGTTTGCTTTTTAGGGAATAGTATGAAATAATCCATCTTTTTATGAGGGAGGTCCTGGTTGGCTGGGGTAGGGATTCAGGGACATCTGGCTGCGAAGGCAAACATTATCTTTCCCCCACGTATATGCATCCACTAATTTACTGAGAGAACAAGGGGCTGCTCTGAAAAGTCCTCGGGCCGTGTCTGTGTTTGAGGTTCCAGAACACAGGCATGTCTTACTACCTGGAGTAGGGTGGAAGGTGGGGAGGAGGAACATGAGTCAAATTGCAGAGGAGGACTCTGACCCACTCAAGAAAGAAGACAAGGGAAGTGGGGTGGGGAGGCATGATGGCTGGGACCTGGCCTCCGTTTGTATTCCTCCAAGGAGAACACGGTGCGGCAGGGGCGCATGCTGGTTTCCCATGAAACTTCCTATGCTCCAACCAGCTGGCACATGCACGTGTGAAGCAGAATGGCACTGCCATTAAGGACGCATGTTCCACAGCCATGTTCCAGGTCCACCTTTCCTCCTTGTCCGCCTCCGGCTATTCTTCACTAGTTTGTGCTTCCGTTTTCTTGTCTGTAACATGCGGGTGGTAGTAATGGAAGGTACTTCACAGAGTCTTTGTGAAGATGAAATGAGTGAATGCATGCAAAATGCATTTAGAACAGTGAGGGATAAGCTCTCAGTAAATGTTAGCGATTATTACTATTGTAACTCTGGAGTTATTACTACTGCAGATTATAGGTAAACAAAAAGAAGCCCACTCATACTTCTTAACATTTCAGGGTACTGAGCTCACTGCCGCGGGCCCCTCCGAGCAAAGCATAACACACAAAGGGAAACAGCGAGTCCCCTCTTACAGCGCCACTGAGGCGAGGCTGCCTTCAGCCCTCTACACTTGGGATCAAGGATTAACAGCAGTGGCCATGGCGGCAGGGAACTGTCCTGAATTCACAAAGTAGAGGGGGATCCTGGGTGGGCTTCTGACAGCAGCGGGAGTGGCAGCAGCGAACCATGGCTCATCTGTGGCCAAGCTGCGGCTCCACGGGGATGGCTCAGAATCAGCTGGGGAGGAGGCGGGTGATGAGAGATGGCAGTGGGGTCATAAATCCAAAGTTCTCTCTGGAATGTTCAAAAAAACTTGCAGGGAGGAGGAGGAAACTCAGTGGGTGGGATGGATCAAAGTTTTAAAGTAACCTAGATGTGGGCTAAAGATCTAGAGAAATCTGGGATTCAGTCACAAGGAGACTACACTGGAAGCACCACTGGGAGGCCCAGGGTTGTCTGAGTTACATGTTATGGGGTTTCTCTGGGGTTATTTGAATCCTGGATCATGCACTTGTGTACCAGGGATTAACCACTGCTCCAGAGATTAGAGCTAATTGATTTGGTTGTTGAAACTCCTCCTCAGGCATAGAAAGTGCTTGTCTGAATACTCAGGAGAAAAGAAAATACCTTGTAGCCTTCCAGAGCTTGCCGAGTGTGTCAATTTTCCTTCTATCTCTAGGAAAATACAAGGAAAGGAGAAGGGTCCCTAGAAAGGTATCCTTAATTCCTCTACATTGGTTAGAGAATTTCCAAGAGTAAACCTTTTTCTGGAGAAAATGAAGCAGCTGGTGGCAGGTATGGCTAGAATCCTCATCTGTAATGACAGCCCCCCTCTACCTTAACCTGGGCATGTCCCTGACCCTGGGCGTGCCCTCTCATAGGGTGGGATGGAGAGGAAGTGCATTCAGCAAACTGAGGAAGAAGAAAGTACTGGAACACTGGCTGGCACAGGTCACACAGAAGGGCCAGCATGGCTGGCCTCAGAAGGAGCAAGGAGAAGGTGGTAGGGGGAGGGCCTGATGCCCGTGCAGGTGAACCAGGAAGACGGGATGAGAAAGGACAGGTTAGTCAGGTGTTCACATGTATGGCTGGCCTCGCAGGTGTTGTCCTAACACTTAGCAGCAGGCAGGGGGCAAGTCTCCCCAGGCATGGTGGTTAGAAACCTTGTTTCACAAGGGCCCTGCCACAAGATGTAGTGTAGGTGGTACCAGCCTTGAATAAGTCCCACTGTTAGCCTCAGAACCTGCTGTGGGGCGGGCTTCCAGTTTCCCAGAGGAAGGGGAGGCTTAAGAGAGAACTACATTCTGTCTGAAAGAGTTTCAAAAGTTCCTGCCGGTCCTTCAGTGCTCAAAGCAGCCAGCCACTGCATCTCTCAGAGTTCGGTCCAGTGCAGTTCAGGCCGCTGTGATTAGAGGAAGCAACTCCTAGCCCCAAAAGGCAAAATGCTGAGACTCAGTGAAACAAGCCTACTGCCATTTTGTGTTTGTTGCATCCAAGAGAGTAGTTTCCTGGGCTTTCCTGGTGGCGCAGTGGTTGGGAGTCTGCCTGCCAATGCAGGGCACACGGGTTTGAGCCCTGGTCCGGGAAGATCCCACATGCCGCGGAGCAAATAAGCCCGTGAGCCACAACTACTGAGCCCGCGTGCTGCAACTGCTGAGGCCCGCGTGCCTGCAGCCTGTGCTCCACGACAAGAGAGGCCACTGCAGTGAGAGGCCCGCGCACCACAACGAAGAGTAGCCCCCGCTCACAACTAGAGAAAGCCCACGCGCAGCAACGAAGACCCAACACAGCCAAAAATAAATAAATAAAATAAATAAATTTATAAAAAGAAAAAGAGTAGTTTCCCGGTGGATCAGCGTAGTTTTTCCTGATGGACCCGAGTATTGCCTCTGGGCTTTCTGGGAGGGGTGAAGGATGCAAATGGCACTCTCTCCTCCCAAATGGCTCAGGTAAATCTGGAAAAAATTCCTGAAGGAGAATCTGAAAAATCCAGGACGCCCATCAAACAAAAGGAAGAGGGAAGAGCATGGGACCAGCTAGACCTTTGCCAGGCAACCATCATAACTTACAACCTCAGGTGAAACTTGTATTGAATTTTGAATCAATACTCTGCCTTCCACAATAAGGAATGGGGGGAGGGGGTACTCTAAACAAGCTCAGGGGCCACCGCCTCTTGCTATGTGGAATCCAAAGACCAGCCACAAAGTCCACTGAAAGATGAAGAAGATACAACTAGAGATAAGGGCTGTGGAATCAGCTTGCCCCTTTTGCCTAACCTCAATCTCTGACCTTCTGCCTTGGCAAAAGCAGTGGCCAGCCTCAGGATACCCAGGGGCATGACAGAACTCCCTGGAATCAGCAGAAACTTTGTCCAGGACACCGACAACCTCAGAGGATGAAACTGTGACCAGGTAAGGGCAGAGGGCAGAGGCAGCCTGAGAGAACTGCCCTGGTCCAGAGGGGATCAAACTCCTAGGGAAGGGGAACCTTGGTTCTAAGGGGCCTTGGCTCAGTCTAATTTACCAGCACATGCAAACAGCCCAGAGATTCTTGAGTAGGGACAGAAGTCCTGCAGTTACCAGATGGGAGATAACATGCTTGAAATTTGGGCTTTTGGGTCGATTACCTTAAATAACAGCTACTCATAGTTGAAGCTGTGCAGGGGGCAATGGGAGCATGGAAACAGACAAACCGGCATTGTGGTCTCTACCAGCGTCCTCCCGTGGGGGGCAAACCTCCTGGAGAGATGCTTCTGAACCCATGGGGAGGGGAGCCCACAGCATATTCGTCAGGATTACTCGTGAAACCATAAACTCAGCACTGTCCAGGCTTCTCCTCCTCCTGTAGCCTCATCTGGCATTCCAGGTGCCAACCTCCTCCTGACCTATGGAGACGGAAACAGAAGAGCCAGGAGGGCTGGCCCCTGCAGCCAAATGTCAAGTGCATTTCCTGTTTTATCTGGTGTCTACTGAGGAAATATACGAGGCAAACGGAAGGGGCCATCCTACTTCTCTCCCTCCTCCCTTCCCTTCTCTGTCTTCCAATAAATGCTTACTGTGCAATGACTAGGTATCTATTCGTACCCAGATCCTAGATGTTTCTGGTCCAGGAGTAGAGATTAGACGCATACATAAATAACCCTATTACAAGGCCAAAAGGGATAAGAGCTGGTACATAATGTGCAAATGGTGCCCAGGGTTTTCGAATGCAGGCCCCCCTGTGCTTTCAGTTCAATTTTCAGTTCTTTTTCAGCTACCTAGGGATCCATTTAGTACAAAGCCAGGTAAAAATTATCTAATGGCCCCATTATGGTTTGAAAGAGTTGTTGAGTCCCGTTTGGTCACGTATAGAATTTAAAAACACATAATCAAGCCATAAAAGTGGCAGATCTCCTTTTTGAGCAGGTTGTGTTTTGGGTTTTTTTTTTTGTTTTTTGGAGGGAGGAGAGGCATTCTTCCATGGTTATATATCTGCAAACATTTTTGTATCTGGCTCTCTAGCACTGTGTGTGACTCAGGAGGCAGTCTTCAGGGATGGACACGCAGGATGATGATCCCAGCCTCACAGTGGCTCTGGCACCCTTTGAGGGAGCATCAGGGATGGCATGAATAGCTTCCTTCTGCGGCTGGGTTGTAAGGGTTCAGGCTGTATAGGGATATAATTGACTGCTACCTATGTGGTATTATTGCTAGTGCAATACACAAGGTTGGGAAAGCGCTTTTGGGGGCCTAAGCCGAGGGAGGGTAGTTTGAAGACTCAGAGATTTTATAATCTGGTCATCTATCTAGCTGAACACCTAGCACATTATCTGCTAACACTATTCAGAGAAGGAAGCAAAGGCATGAGATCTCATACCCAGGACGACCTGTGCGCCAGTGTTCTGTCGGAAGCTGGTGCATTCCTGGCACTCTTCCTCTCACACAGGCGAGCAGAGGACTGGCAATTTCCTCTTGGCTGAAGGAGATAGTTACAGGGATTGGGCTTCCGGGTCTAAGATGCACCTGTTAGGAAGGTAGAGTTGAATAAACTGAGCTTAGCCGTACCTGCGTTATCAGAAGCAGCTTACTTAAAAGGTAATGAGAGCTAAACACCATAGTTTCACATGACTGTAAAGCCCAAACCTTCCTGCTGATCCCTTTTTAAAATGCTTCCAGTATCCTCCCAAACAATAAAGGAGTCTGCACTGAGCAGGAAGTCAAGCTGGACAGCCCAGCAACACGGTGCACAGACCAGCATCCATTCCTTTGAGAGGAAGATCCCAGGTATTTAATACCCTATTCCTGAACCAGAGCAGTTAGAATTAGGTTTACTGGTAATAATAATGGGACATTTGAAACACTGATCATTGAGAAAGAAGAATAGTTCAAAAATTTTTAATAAATAGCTTTCCCAAAGCATTTCCTTTTACATTTCTGAAAGACACTAGCAGCTCTTAAAAGTTTAAAAACAATGAACTTGATCTGTCTTCTTCCCTGAACCTTTAGTTTCCTAAAGTATTTTTATTAGTTTCCTATTGCCACGGTAACAAATTACCACAAAATTATGGGTGTAAAGAACACAAATTTATTCTCTTATAGTTCTGGAGGTCAGAAGCCTTAAGATCAAGGTGTCAGCAGGGCAGCCTTCCTTCTGGAGGTTCTAAGGGAGAAACCATTTGTGTGACTTTTCCAGCTTCTCGAAGCTGTCCACATTCTCAGCCTGTGACCCCATATCACTCAACCCTCTGCTTCAGTCTCATCTCCTTCTCTGACTCCTTCCCGCCTTGCTCTTGTCTGGACCCCTGTTGGTTACACTGGCTCCATCAGATAATACAGGGTAATCTTCTCATTGCAAGATCCTTAACTTAACCTCATCCACAAAGTCCCTTTTGCTACTTCAGGTAACATATTCACAGGTTCCAGGGATTAGTACCTGGACATCAGCGGGAGGCTACTATTCAGTCAGCCACAGTATTTTATCCTGAGGAATATTTCTCATTATAAATGGGGATCTTGGTGGCTCTTCTTTTTTCATATTCAGGCTGTGTTATGATATATTTACCCATCTGGAAATTCAGCCACAGAAGTGGCATGTTCACGTGTCATCTCTCTCTAACCCTCCCCACCAAACAACTGAGAAAAAGCCATATCTATATGGTAGGTTGCTGGACATAGTTGCCTCAAATGTGTTAGAGTACACAGTTCTTTAGGGTATTTACATATAATTACATAAGCACATAATTTGTTGCTTTTAATGTAATCATCACTGCTAATTCTTGAAAATATAACAGCTTCAGGTTTATAAATCAATCATGTTATGAAATTTCTTATGCCCTATAACATAGTTTTGTTCCAGTTTATCATATTTAGATATTTAATTTAAAAAGCATTGATGACCATTTTGAAGTGGAGAAGTTGCATCTTTTTTCCTCTGAACATAAAAGAATTATGAGTAAACTAGTATTGGGGAAGCATAATATAATTTTATGCTTTTAATGAAAAGTGTGATTAGGCATTGGAGTCGGGCATGCCAAATTTCAGTCAAAAGTAAAATTTATGGCTGCATGTTAGGTCCCTTAAAACCGGGGCGTATAATGGAAATCGTGACAGGTGCTTAATTATAACGATGCTACTCAACGTGGATATAATAAATATGCTAAGCTAGTTCATACAAAAACTGACGCAGCCTAGAAACCTGTGAGTAACATGAACCGTCACCAAATGGCTACATCTTTTGAATTCACTTTAAAAGCAAGTGGGAAGGGAGAATGCCTCACAGATTCCACTCAAGGCTGCTCCTGACTCATAGCTCTATGACATGGGGACTTAAGAGTCCAACAGAAAAGGATCAGGACAGCATCTCTCAGCAGCATGGAGTCCTAACTGTGTCTCCCATTGGTCTGAAAAGCTGATCTCTAGAAGTCAGTCTGAGTGAGCGTTTGAGCAGGTGATGCTGTCTGACTGGCAGTAGCCATCTGAATACAGTAAACATGCTGATAGAAGTTTGCAGAGGGCCAGTCGGAAGGGGATTTGCAGTAACTCTGTCAGCAGGCAATAAAGGTATGAGAAAGTGTCAAAATATGTGAAGGTGAGTGATAGGGAAGCGATCTCCACACATGCCTGTCAGGATCCCCGAGAAATGGGTGAGCCTTTTGCCGTGACAGACTTGTATTTCCCATTATGGGTGAAAAGAGACAACGTTTAGTCAAGTTCAGAACTGGAGGGCTGCAAAAAAATCAGTAGAGGCCACATTTTATTTCATGGAAACGACTTAATTCCCCAGTTGATAAGAGAGCACAAGATATTGGGTGGCAAGTTAAGTAATCCTGGATGAATTCTGCAGAGCAAACTCTGCTGGACAAGTCAGTGTGGTGAGAGGACAGGAAAGGAAATTGGATCATGGCACTAGAGAGCTGGAAGGGATTAGAGATCACTTCAGTGTGCACCTGAATCACAGAGAATCTGGTTACAATGCACATTCTGATTCAGTAGGTCTGGGATCGGGCCTGAGCTCCTGCATTTCTAACAAGCTCCCAGGTGATACGGATGCTGCTTGTCTGTAGAACACACTTCAAGGAGCAAGGATTTAGAGAATTCCCAATAGGCAATTCTTGGTTCTTTAGGGATCCTTGAAAGAAAAAAATAGAAGTCAAGTTGCTTTCACAAAGCTTAAGTGATGTTGGGTATTTGGGTATTTCTTTTATTCAGAACAAGATAGTAAGTAGCTGAAGATGCTGAATGACTGTATGTGGTTGATAACTCCCTGAGATTCTGGCCTCAGACTGCACATCTTTACTACATTCTAACTATATGCCCTCAAGTAATTTTCAGAACTCCTTCCTGCCTCAGCCCCATCATCTGTAAACAGCGACTGACAATAAAACCTACCTGGCAGGATTGTGGGAGGATTAAATCAGTTAATATATGTAATGTGCTTACAGAGATACCTGGCCCAGTGCAAGTTCTCAATCTGCATTAGCTCGTGTTACTGTCTGATGTGCAGGTTAGTGGTGCTTCGGTTTTGATTTTTCAGAAAAACAAAGTTATTATTTTTTAATTCATTCAGAATGTTAAACCACATCTTCAAATCTAGGGTACAATTTTCATAATAAAAAGTAGGGAACCTTTCAGAAGGGGGAAGAAAAACCCAGGAGAGCTAAGTTTCTTGACCAATGCACACAGCTACTTACAAAAACAAAGCTAGAGTCTGGGTTTCAATCCCTGGTTGAAAAGTATAGAAACAGAGCAGGACCCTATGGGGCCTTCCCAGGAGAGACCCCCATCTCCCCATGTCTTCCACGTGCCTTCTGTCTGTAGAAAAACTTTAGGCAAAGAATAAATTTAATCAGAGAAAAATGCAGAAGCAAAGGAAAGCAGTCAAACAAGACCAAATAATAGTTGAGTCATTAAACAAAGTCAAGGACATTTACTTCCTCCTCAAGGGCTATAGATAATATTCTGAGTCATAGCCTTTGAGCTGTTTTGTAGATACTGGAACCCCCATCAAGTGGAAGAAGTTAACTACGTGACGACCAGATTGTAGCCATGACATAAGCTGCCACAACTCTGAGAACTGGCCTCAAAGAAATGGGAGCAACTCAACCCTGGAACAAAAGACTAATTGTACTTAAAACAATCAAGATGATGCTGATCAGATCATCACAGGACTAATTTCAAGATGGTTGTCAGAACTAACAGACAGATGAGACATGTAGCACCCCTTCTGCCTGTACACCCCTGAAACTCCCCCTTTAAAAGCTTTTGCCCCCCCAATCAGCAATAGAGAGTTGGCTTTTGGACATGAGTCTACCTTCGCCCCTGGTTGCCAGCCTCCTGAATAAAGCAACCTTTCCTTTCTACTAACACTTGCCTCTCAAGCATTGACTTTCGAGCGGCAAGCAGCTGGACCTTAGTTTGGTAACAGTATCTCTCTTTTTTTTTTTTTTGGATATTTTTTTCTTTCTTTTTTTTTTTTTAAATTTAAATTATTTTTTAAGTTATTTTTGGCTGCGTTGGGTCTTTGTTGCTGTGCGCGGGCTTCCTCTAGTTGCGGCGAGCGGGGGCTACTCTTCGTTGTGGCGCACAGGCTTCTCATTGCGGTGGCTTCTCTTGTTGCGGAGCATGGGCTCTAGGTGCGTGGGCTCAGTAGTTGTGGCTCGTGGGCTCTAGAGCGCAGGCTCAGTAGTTGTGGCACACGGGCTTAGTTGCTCCACGGCATGTGGGACCTTCCTGGACCAGGGCTCGAACCCATGTCCCCTGCATTGACAGGTGGACTCTTAACCACTGCACCACCAGGGAAGCCTGGTAACAGTATCTCTTAACTCTAAAAATACTTTCCAAAGCATTCCGATAACTTAATCATAACAGTAGGTGAAATATGATTCACGGTCAAACTTTTTAAGCAAGTGATGTTATTTCCATTTTCGCACCATTCACTCTCTTCCTGAACTCTTACAATCTGGTCCCACCACAGACGAACCCAATGGTCTAATATCAATATTCATTCTTCTTGGCCCAGTGTTGCCACATCCATCTATTATTCATTTTTTTTCTAAATTACACTTTTCTAACTGTGAACTTTTTAAAAATTGTGTTGAAATACACATTACGTAAAGTTTCCCTTTTTAGCCATTTTTAAGTATACAGTTCAGTGGCATTAAGTACATTTATACTGTTGTGCTACCATTACCACAATCCATTTCCAGAACTCCTTTCATCTTGCAAAACTAAACCTCTATACCCATTAAATAATAACTCCCCATTCCCTTCTCCCTCAGCCTCTGGCAACCACCACTCTATTTTCTGTCTCTATGAATCTGACTACTCTAAGTTATTTCATATAGTAGAATCATACAGTATTAGTCCTTTTGTGACTGGTTTATTTCTCTTAGCATAATGCCTTCAGGTTTCATTCATACTGTAGCATGTGTCAGAATTTCCTTCCTTTTTAAGGATGAATAATACTCCATGTATATAAATGATACATTTTGTTTATTCATCTGTCAATGGACACTTGGGTTGTTTCCACATTTTAGCAGTGTGAATAATGCTGCTGTGGACATGGGTGTACAAATTCTACGTCTGAACTTTTGCACACACCATCTCCTCCCCTTGGAAACACCCTTTTTCCTCCTCTCCACTGATTAGATTTCAATCAAAATGTCAAAGTCTGGGTTCAAATAACATTGCCTGAAGCTGTCCCAGACACCTCTGATAGCAGGTATTTTGGAGAATGCTCACTTGACACTTATCGTACAGACCAGTGGTCCCCAACTGGGCACCAGGGACCAGTTTTGCGGAAGACAATTTTTCCATGGACGGGGGTTGGGCGATGGTTCCCGCGGTAACGCGAGCTACCTGGAGGGATGGGGCGTGGCTGATGAAGCTTCGCTCACTTGCCGGCAGATCACCTCCTGCTGTACGGCCCGGGGGGGGGGGGGGGGGGGGGGGGGGCGCGTTGGGGACCCGAGGTATAGACCCTCGTTTTCAATTTATCTTTTCTTACGTGAGTGTTTCGTAAGTTTTTTAAGGCGAGATATAATGGGAGGTTTTTCTCACTGTTTGGCTGGTTGGTTAATAGGTTATTATAGAGCTTGGTTTAGTGATTTTCATAGAGTAGGTATGTAATTAATCAATGTTATGGAGATGATCATGAGGAGGAGGAGGATATAGAGAAACAGGCAGAGAATTAGCAGAGACTTTTCCCACTGGTTGCACATCTGTATGGCTGCTGAAGATTTAAGAGTAACAAAAATACTCTCACTTAATCTTTCCTAACTTTCACATCTTTTTTGTTTTTGTGCTTTTTTTTTCATTACGCGGGCCTCTCACTGTTGTGGCCTCTCCCGTTGCGGAGCACAGGCTCCGGACGCGCAGGTTCAGCGGCCATGGCTCACGGGCCCAGCCGCTCCGCGGCATGTGGGATCTTCCCGGACCGGGGCACGAACCCGTGTCCCCTGCATCGGCAGGCGGACTCTCAACCACTGCGCCACCAGGGAAGCCCTGACATCTTTTTTGATATGCATTACTACAGCACTAATAACTGCACAAAAACATGTATGTAGGGTAAGTATAAAATGGTTATGTGACTTACTCAAAGTCACAGCTTGTAAATGCTAAATCAGAGACCAGAACCCAGGTCTCTGTTCTCTCCCCACTGCCAGTTTTCATAACACGGCATTACCACCGGCTGACTTCAGAACCTGAGGAGTGTTTTTACCCATTTTGGTTTTGGATCTTCTTATTTCACATATATTATCCTGCCTTATCCTGTCATGGGCAGAGAAAACACAGAATGTTCACATCTAGCCTGAGAATTTAAAATGGTTTTGACAAGCTCGTTATATGGCTTAGAATAAGCAGAATGAAAATTCAATATGGATGACCATAGCTCCACAAATTACAGAAATAAGCTCTAG
Organism: Stenella coeruleoalba; assembly: GCF_951394435.1. Lineage (NCBI taxonomy): Eukaryota > Metazoa > Chordata > Mammalia > Artiodactyla > Delphinidae > Stenella > Stenella coeruleoalba. Next base: position 32,176,705 of record NC_137155.1, read on the forward strand.
AGAATGGTAGAATATTATGCACAGCAGGAAGATCTTTAGAAGCTAGTTGACCATAGACTGAACATGGATTAGTAATGTACGGACATAATACACTTTTGACAGAATATCAGAAAAGAAATATAACAAGAATTACCTATATAGCAATTTTTTTCTCCCCAATTAAAGAAATGAGCCATTATCAGAGATTTTTTTTTGTTATTTGGAATTTAAGATATGTGGGTGTATCCTGAGAACAATAACCATAAATGTATACATTCATTTACTGAAATATTTATTAAATACCTATCATAATGTACCAGGCATTGTGGCAGGGTTACGGAGTAAAGCACGGTCCCCAGCATAAAAGACCTAAAGTGTAGCTTTAGAGATGGGCAGATAAAAGACAGTTAGAATTTGAAAGAGGTATATATACAAGATCCTCAAGTAACAAGAGCAGAGATGTCTAACCCTGACTAGGCTGCAGGATTTAGTCAGGGAAGACTTCCTGTCTGGATTGGGAGTTAATCAGGAAGAGAAGCGGGTGGCGTGGTCTTTTCCCATAAATAAAGTCACTTGAGCCAGGACATGAAAGTAAGAGAAAACATGGCCACTCTAGCTAGTGAGGAGGTAGGTATGACCAGCATCACGGATGTGAGCTTGGACAGTGGTGGGAAATGGTGGGCAAGGAAGGTACGCCTTTGGCTATAAATGGAGGGCTTGAATTTTAATTTGCAATTTATCTCTGTGTCTCCAAGACAGTGCTTGACACATAGAAAATATTTTGTGTTTGGACAAATAAATGATTCTTTCACAAGCTAGATATTTGAACCTGAGAACAGACAGCCTCTAAATGTTATTTTATGAGGAATGCTTATGACATGTTCTCTATCTTCCCTGATGATAGCACCAAACAGAATAAGCAAAACTAACAGATAAAGGCTTAAGTGTTTTTTGTTTTGTTTTGGGGTTTTTTTTGCAGTACACGGGCCTCTCACTGTTGTGGCCTCTCCCGTTGCGGAGCACAGGCTCCGGATGCGCAGGCTCAGCGGCCATGGCTCACAGGCCTAGCCGCTCCGCGGCATGTGGGATCCTCCCGGACCGGGGCACGAACCCGTGTCCCCTGCATTGGCAGGCGGACTCTCAACCACCGCGCTGCCAGGGAAGCCCAAGGCTTAAGTTTTATACAACAGAGAATCTACTGACTGTGAACAAGTTACTCGGCAAATAGCTTGACTATGCAGACTCAAGGAAATCATGGATTCCTCCTTGAAGAGCTCTCAAAATGTGATCAAGACCCACTCTGGGGGTAGGTTAGGTGCAACCTTGCTTAACCAAACTGGTGAAAGCCTTCGCTCTGATCTGGGGAGCAACCTTCAAGTGCTCCAGCTGCAAGTCTGCAAGCAAGTTCAGGGTTAGCATAACTTATTTGTCCCTGCTGCATCCTGACTGATGTGATTACAGTTTTATTTTGACTGCTTTCAAGGTAACCTTTTCTGCCCTTTATGTGTATTCAGGAGCGTTGGCAACTAGTGGTGCCCATATTGCTCTATAGTCATCTGTGGGGGGCGGCATAGGGGGTGGAGGACATTTAAAGAAAGAGCAGTTTGCTGTGGTCCCTCCGGAGACCCTCCTGCTGATACCCCTCATTACCTTTATCAACATTCTGCTTTTGTACCCGTAGCTACCCTGCAGCTCGGGAAACGGAATGGTAGCTGCCCTCCCATTCCACATTGGGCAGGCCCTCAGAGCATCCAATAGTCTCTCCTGCCCACAAAACCTTGGCCCAGCTTGGGGAAATCTCCCTATTTGTAAAAGGCTTTGCATAGTTAGAGCCAGCACACAGGAACACGCAATCTGATTTTCATGATAAAAGACCATTTTTTGCATACGAGAATCATGCTGAAGTCCCTTGCTCAGGCTGATAGATCTCCAGTGCCATTTTTGCTGGCCTGGTGGCAGCCTCCTCCGGCTGAGTGGCAGCAGGAGTCAGGAAATGTCTACAGTTAGGGCAACCGCAGTCAGGATTTGCTAATAGAGACAATACCTTGCCCCGAAGGCAGTTTCCAGCTGCAGCCCTGAAGCACACACGTTGAGAATGTATCACACAGAACTGTCAGTCAGTACTGGAGCCAGAAAATTGTTGTTTCAAATGTTACAGTACAGGCAAATCGCCTCTCTGCTCTTGCTGCCAAAAAAATGACAGCTTAATTTATGCCACACTGAAGCTACATTACAGAGCCATTCAGCTTGGCAGTTAAGTACGGGCCACGCTCCCGTCTTCCCCCTGTGAGAGTGCGCTGGGGAGAAATACACAGGGGCTATAACAAGGACAATTGGCCTGGGTTTGCCAAGTCAGTGGGACTAAATACAGGTGAAGCAGTATCGGCAATAAAATACATCACCCCCACCTCATTTGCAAAACCCACGTCTGCCCCTGCAGTTGCAAATATTCAGGAGAGCCCTGTGGCAGCATTGTTATGCACGGGATAGATTAGGGAGAGATGTGCTGGTGTCAACCCCCTGGGTTTTATGTCGAGGGGAGGTGCTGTGGTATTACTGTGACTTTGAAAATTATGTCAGTATCCTTGATGCAGACCTTCAAAACTTGGCAGTGTTTACCCTTTCTGAAATTAAAAAATCTGTCAGTATTATACTGCAGTAGCCAAGACTCTGTATTTTTCGTTTAGATGTACCTTAAGGTACTAAAGATACTCTTAATAGTCATTTTTTTTTAACCAACCCAAGTTATTACCACCAAGGTTGTGTTTCATATCCATTTCTGCAATTTTCACACATAATGGACCATCTCGTACTTGAATGGCAAGCAGTATGACTTCTTTGGGCAGCAAGAACAGAAAAGTTCGAGATCAGCTAGGGGTGTTCTTTTCTTCTCATTCTCAGCCATGAAACTTCCCTAATGTCAATCAAATTCTAATAAATAAATAGTCTAATTTTTACTGACCTTTCAGATGAGGAATCAAAGTCTCCCTAATATAATTGTGTCAGAGTACATGGCTACCGTTTTATGTAAAGGATGCCAGGTTTCAGAGGCCCTTTCATAGGGACCCTCTTTCTCAGAATGGCTCCATGGAGTTGGAATATTAATTGGACTGCAGGATATTTTGCCAAGAAAAGATTTATAAGTAATTTACAAAATATTTTTAAGGCAACCCTTGTAAAACATCGTAGCCCCGAGAAAGCAGGTCCTCTGCAATTGGTTTCTCTCTGCTCAGTAAGCCATTCATAATAAAATGAGCGGCCCTCAAAACAGAGCAAATGCATTTGCAATGGCTGTTGATGTGCTATAAATCATTCTCAATAAAATGACTTGCAGAGATAAATGATACATATCTATTTAATAATCCATTATCCAAAATAAATATTCTACCTTAAAGCAAACGCACTTTCCCTGGTTGTTGATGTGTTAGAGCTGCTCAGGCTAATGGTAAAATGATTTGTAAAGTGGGGCTCCGGTGCTGGCCATCGTCTTGTGTGCTCAGGAGAGATTAATACCTCTTCATAACTCATCAATAGAAATGCCTTAAAGTAAAAACATCAACCAAAATGTTTTCATATATCTGTAACCATACTCATTTTAGCTTCCTCATTGGGTGCCTTTGTTGTCAAAAGGTGAGCATTTTTCAGCCTGGCATTGCAAAGGGGTGATGTTAGGCTATAACCAAAAGGCCAAATAGGCCTCTAATCTCTAGGATCTATTGTGTAAAATAGGCCATTGTTAGGTACACCAGAATCAACACCAAACAATAAGAAAAGCACTCACGTTTTAAACAAGCAGGAGGATACGGGTTTGCTCTAAAAAAGTTGAATTTTCCCAGATCTAAAATCCTACTCAACTTGACCTCAACTTGGTGTATACATGGTGTATATGGCTGTCTCCCACCCAAATACTGTACTTATGGGTCCTTTCTCCAGCACCTGTTAGTCTTGGTAGCCTTTGGCTCAGCTACCAGCACTGCAGGTCATCAAGCAGGATGACCTTGGACATGTCAGCTCTCTGTTTGCTGGTCACTCTCCAACAAAGGGACTCAACCCTAGGTGATCTGTAGAACTTCTACCAGCTTTAAACACCTGCAATTCTTAACATCTTGCTTTCTCATATTTGTATTATTATTTTAACTCTTTTGCCTGTTTTTTTTTTGGTTTCTGTCCTGAATTTTGTAATTCTAAAGAGTAAAGAGTCTTTCTGATTAAGCCTAACACTGTTATCCCACAGAGTGTTAAAAGGATGACTGTGGTCATGATTACGGGTATATGTCATATTCAATTCACTGAATTTACCGTTCAAATATTCCCACATATCTGTGCAAAACATGGCTCCTGCCTGCCCTCACCATCCAGAACCCAGTACAGGAAAATCTGCTCTTTTGATAGCTTCTAGCCAAGTGGTGTCCTCTGTCCTTTTGTTCCTCTACCATTCACAATCTCATCTGCGACCACAGCCTACCTGTCACAGAACTCTTGCCTAAAGCTGACGGACAGGTGAAATCTGACTCTGATTAACTGGCAGTTCCATAAACCTTTCACCCGCCCCCATGTCATGCTAGACGTTACCAGTTCGTGTGCCTGGGTTTTTAACACTCCTTAACTGGCGTTTCTGTTACTGTTATATCTTAACAAGCCCGAGTGAAAACATTCCAGGTAACCAGTGCCTGATAGATTCGCCTCCACTGAGTCGCAGGCAATTCTTTTACAGTAATTTTTCCCCCTCCGGGTTTTATCAGTCCACTAAAAGGGGGCCAAGTTGCAAAAACAAACTGTATCATTCACCAGTAATGTAGGGAGTACCTACTATGAGCCAAGTCTCATGCTAGGCTTTAGAACAGACATTACCTTTTACCTCAAGGACTATAAAAGTTACTGGCTACATAGCTAACTTTTTATTTATAATAAAAGTCTCTTACTACCCTGCGCGTTGACACACTTCTTTGAAAATAGTAGGTTAAGTCTTTTCCTTGTGAACAAAGGAGCACTTAGGTCTTCAAGACTGTGCCTTTAACATGCCTATGACTCTCCAGAGAAAGAGCCCCAGAAGGCAGCAAAGTATGGCTATCATGTGGCCAAAGTTTCAACTCCAGGTTTCTCACTGAATTATCCTAATATGAATGCAGATTCCCACATCTCTAAAATCAACTGTTTCTAAAACTATGGAAACAACAGGTGTAATTCCTATCAATTAGCGTGGCAAGTCATACTGCTTACCTGCTGGCTGGGCCACCTGCTTGACTTCCTGATGCTTCCCCTCCTGCTGTCCTCTTCCCAATTTTACTCTGAAAAAGCACCTTCCATCTTCCCTGCCTGAACCATTTTTCCTTTTTAACTTGGGAAGTTAACTTTTCTTTTTAACCTCTGAAGAGGGAAATAATTCCATGAGGTTTTGTCCTTTCTGAGGCATATGGTGCCCCGTGATGAGTCAAGGGAATTGACGTAAAAATACCGAGAAACCTAAGGAAAAACGACTCTTGACAAATGTAAATCAGGATTTAGCCAAACCAGCTGACTTGTTAGCGATGTATATTCAAAAGTCAGTAGAGGCCCTTGTCCCATAATTGGAGTTTGGTTTATAGTTTCGTTGGTAGCAAGCTCATAGGGTTCGCCACAGAGGGTTTAAGTCATGTGTGGTGTGTCATGGGTGTCACTGCACAAACATCAGGCTTTGAAAATCTCTACAGCCCTTTGAAAGAAAAATCACTGGCAGCTAGAACAATCTGCAGACATACTGAAAGCTCTGTCTGTCTCAGAGGGACATGTGAGGTTCCAATGCAGCCCTTTCGACACAAAGTTAAAACTTTCGTGATTAAATTTTCTATCTCCAGATATTAATTGTGACTAATATCCAATAAGTCTAAATACTAACTAAAAGTAGAGTTACTGGTCTTTGAGGTCCAGAGTAAGTATGAAACGATTTTGTTCTAGCTTCTTTCAAGCCCATGTCCACCCATCGAAGGCCACACTGACAGAGGTGTCAGCCTCATGGTTCTGTCTGGTTTCTGATCCTCTAACCCAGACTGATACTCCAAAACCAGGAGAGCACAACCAACCCTGATTTGTTTTAATCAAGCAAAGCTAAGGGAGGGATATTTACAGTATTTTAGGGTCTGAGCTGAGTGATTTCCAGGTGGGACTTGCAAAGTGGGGGCCTGAATGGAATTGGGAATAGATTATGACACAATCACTTTAGATTGATGAGTATAGCTGGGAGAGGGTCTTGAAGTAAGTTGCTTTGGTTATAGCATAATCTTAACTTCTAAGAGTATTTCCTGGAAAAAGTAGCTAAATTTTTTTGTATGTGTGGCCCTAGCATTCCTTAATTCACAGACAGGGAATTATGTTGGTCTCAATTCCAGGATCTACACTTGCCTAAATAGTATCAGAGAGAGAAGCACCCCAGAAGCTGTCAAACGTACATTCTTAGATTAACATTTATGCAACTGCCTAATACCACCTCCACCAACAAACCAACCAAATGAACGAACTACCCTCCTTCCTTCCTTCCTTAGCTCTCTTGACTCTGCCCTAGATTCTGGACCAATACCTCCTTCAGGACATCCTTACAATGCCACCCCCATGAAACCATATGGACCCATGAATCCTGACCCTTGTCACTGTTGGATCACTGCAATATGCAGGAGGCTTGGTGTTCTTGGTTAATCTTTGTTCCCTGGGCAGCCTTTCTTTAGCACCAGAGCTAATGCTGACTGGTTTTGACTACTGCAAATCATATGCTACTTCTTTGATCAAAACTCCATGAGAGATTATTTTTCTCTTCCTGCCATCTCTTTCTGACCATGGTTCAACTCTGACCTTTTATAGAACACATTCAGTAGCTCCTTTCCTCGTTTTCACCTTGCTTCATGCCTTCTGTTCAGTTTCTCCATTTACTAAACTCCTTATCTCTGACTTACTATTGTCTGGTACTCAAAACTGACAATACATTGGTGTTGACCTCCACTGCTCTACATTGGCCATGGTTTTTCATTCATATTCTAGCTGTAAGTTCTCCCTGTGGCTTCAAGCTATTATTCTGTGACCCCTTGGTACCCACATGAGATTGTAAGGCCCCTCTCCAATTCTGACCTGCCTCTCACTCCACTGTGAGTGAGAATAGATAGATACTTCCCAACAAGCTACCTGAACTGCTACCTTGAAAAATGTGCTCCATTCTCTCAGGAGGTATCTCTAACATTTAAAACATCTAAATATATATAAATATAGTGACAAGTACAAGTTTTTTTTTTTTGTATTATCATAATCCAACAAATCCAACACCTGTTTTAAAATGGGAACACTCCATGATAGGATACAGTTAGCAAGACAGTTAGAAAAGTTGTTCTGCCTTTCAAAAACGAATTCAGGATGTTTTAATAAACACCAAAGATGGCTGTGGAAATTAGCTGTAGGTACTGAGCACGGAATGATTAAATAAATGAATAGAATTAGCAATTGTTGTCTTGCCTTGGCTCCAGTTCCTGTCTCACTTTTGATTTGCAGTGACTGCTGGCAAGGCAAATGGTTGTTCACGCTGGGGAGGATGTCATTGTCTACTTTTAAAAATGAGTTTAGATATATGACTGTTCAAGTCACTTAGGTTTATTTGACAGTTCATATAACTGCTAAGAAGGATGAATTATTATTACTCAAAGGAAGAAAAGCAGGTGTTGTATGAAGAGGTTCTTGGTGCTGCTACACCAAGGCGAGCACAAGGTCTCAAAACGCTAAACGTTTGCAGTGTGCTGACTGGTAGAAAATCAAGACTCTGAGACATGTATTCCTTCTGCTGTACTCTGAAACCATCTGTCTTAGGCAAACCTAAGTTAGCAGGGTTATCAGATAATGTAAATGTTTATAGCTATATATTAAGTAGATAGATAGATAGATAAAACATAATTAATCAATCTGTGTAAAGCCCTACAGGGTAGGGAGTACTATGGTCCCCAGTATACAAATGAAGAGATAGAGACACCAGGAAGTTGAGTCCATTGCCCACAGTCATATAACTACTCGATAATGAACTAGAATTTGAACGCAAGCAATCTGGCTCCAGATACAAGGCTGCCTCAACGAGGAAAAGAGAAGCCATTTTAATGGTTTATGTTATAATACATTTCAGCATGACCCAGAATTTGGGATAAGGTGAGACTTAGTTGAACACCATCCTGTGGGAGTTCCCATAGGGCTTCACTGTAGGTCAGTCTCACAGGTTACCTTCTCTATTTCTGTGTCCCTAGCCCAACACAGTGCCTGGAACAACAGAGGGGATTAACATCCTGGGGTATGGAGCTGAGGCTGTGAAAAGAGAGACGAGAGCTGTGATCTCTGGTGGGCCATGCCTCTCAGTACAGCTCAGTGGTTAAAGGCAGGGGTGCCAGCATCGGACTCTCTTGGACTTAAATTCTGACCGTGGATCATGATGGTTCCAATGGATACCTTGAGCAGGGGTGGTGACTCTAGCCCTATAAACTCCGTCAGCCACTGCCACCCTAAATAAGCCTCTACTCTTCAGCTGAAACAGAATGCTTGCCTGCAAATGCCGCCCTAAAGCTTTGGCTCCCACTAATTCCCAACATCCAAACAATACTGCCTCGCCACGTCCTTCCGAGTTGATACTCTGCAACCGCAGTCACCACCGATGGTGGGCACATCATCTGGCCTGTCTCAACCTGTTTCTACATCTAAAAAGTGGGAATTCTGGCAAGGCTGATATAAAATCATTACATAAGTCACTTAGCACAGTAGTCAACTCAGAGTAAGCACTCTGTAAACGTGACTGCAACCTGGTTTCCTCTGCAAATGAATAATCAGGATTCATAAACTCTCATCAATATTGCCAACAAGTCACTGGAAATTACATGTTTATTCTCAGGAAGGTTGTATAGACTGAAACATTAAGTTTCTCTGCTTCTGATGGTATTATAAGTTAGTGACATTTGTTACATGTCCCTAATTAAAGAGTGGAAAAAGAATTACTTTAAAATGCAGTTTCGTATATAAAAATTACCTAAGCATTCTAATTTACACAGGCTTAAATGTTACACGTTATTAACAATAGTAATAAAATTATAGTTATATAGAGTTTTAATTTATTAACTTTTTACTATTAGCCTCAAAGAACATTTATCAGATACCTATTAATTAATTAATTTATTTATTTATTTTTGGGGTACGCAGGCCTCTCACTGTTGTGGCCTCTCCCGTTGCAGAGCACAGGCTCCGGACGCACAGGCTCAGCAGCCATGGCTCACGGGCCCAGCCGCTCCGCGGCACGTGGGATCTTCCCGGACCGGGGCACAAACCCGTGTCCCCTGCATCGGCAGGCAGACTCTCAACCACTGCACCACCAGGGAAGCCCAGATACCTATTAATTTAATTGAGAATTTAATAAGCACCAAACACCATATGAAAAGAAATATATTAATTCAGCCTATTGGAATATAAAACCTTCTTTTGATTATGTTTTGTTGTTGTTGTTGTTGTTCAGCCTCATCAGACTTCAGAATGTCTGGATTTAAAAGCCTAGTTCACCGGCTCCTTATGGGCCAAAGTCACATCTTCTAAGAGGACAGACTGATTTATCGAGATACTGATTTGTGTTTGTTATGACTCTGTTTTTTACCCACCTCCCCCTTCAAGAAAGTTTTGCATTCCTTTTTCTGGAGAGTGGGAAAGGGACCTATCTTAGGGAGAGGTTATTGCCGTGGGGGGAGAACACTGAAGCTACCTGGAGTCAACAGCACCTCTGTTCTTCTGTACAAGCCTAAACTCATCAGTGATAATATGTATATCGTGGAGGGCAGCAAGAAAGAGGAAGGTTGTAAAAGGAGAGGAAGGGGGAAGGGATAGGCTCTCGCATTAATTGGTGTCAGAACCTTGGGGAAGTGGTAAGTTCTCAAGGAAATGGCTGCGTGTGCACTTCAGGAATCCAGACCTAGACATCTAATGGGGCCTTCCATCCTCTGAAAAGTTTCCTGTGACCCACACAAAACATGGCAACAGAGAGCTGCCAGAACTCAAGGACTCCATTGGTTTTAATACCAGCATTGGCTGGATAGCTCAGAGGTTCCTGATGTTCTGGGTACCATGTAAATCTTCTGGATTTTTATATGACCTAAAGAGAGATGGAGATGGAGCTCTAATACTGCATTTATAGGTAAGGAGCTCAGAGTCAGACTTGTTTATTTAGATAATAAAAAGAAAGAGACTTGTCTTGTAGACCCTATAGTTTGTAGACAAATAGTCTTACTGCCACACGTGCCTGAGCAAAGAACTTTGCACATGTTAGGTGTATAGTGAATTTTTTTGAATTGGAGTGAAATTGCAGGTGGAAATTTATGGTAGTAATGTTAATTGAGGTTTACACAATAAAGTAGACACTTGTCCCAACAGACATTAGAAACTATCTAGAAAGACATTACTTCAGTGATTAACAGTGATGGTGCCACAAGGCAAATGTGTGCTATAGAATATGCAGAAAAGAGTAAACAAAATAGTGCCAGTTCAGTGTGGCAATCTTTGTGTCACTTGCTAGCTGAAAAAATGAGTTATGCCCTTGTTTAATTTGTCAGCATTTCAATTAGAACATCATTGGTGACCCTTCCTCCTGACACGGCTATTTTGTTCTTGCAACAAACTTGGCCATTGGCCACATTTCCTGTTATTGATGATGTGAATTTATGTATTGCAGATATAAATGATTTAATTGCATATATAAATGATTTAATTGCAGATTAGATAAATATGATGTAGACATTCCCAATCACATAATTATTCAAAAGATGATAATAATTTTGTCCCATTTGTCAAATAATGTTACTGCATTTTAATTTACATTTTCAGAAGACTTAATTAACCAGGTTCTAGGAATTTAGACAGGAACAAGGCGTCTTAAATCCTTTCTAGAACAAGGTGGGATATAAACAAATAAATAAATAAACAAACAGACAAGAGCACATTGTTCCTTTTACAGATATGATTGCTTTCCTCTAAAGATTCCTTTTTTTTTTTCCCCAGAGAAGAACATGGTGTACTTGAGAAAAGAAGTAGTGGCCCATCAAAATTAAAATTAATAATTAGAGAAAACATACAGCAAGTGTATCCAGATTTAGGACTAACATTTTAAGATCCACTTTTTTTGAAGCTGTTCTTTGGCATTAACTTAGAGCAGGGATACATAACTAAAATTGGGGTTCTTAAACATGGGTGGGAAAAGAATGACATCTTTATTTTCCCCGTATTGAAATTTAGCCTTTTCTTCCATTACAAGTGCTGGCAACAAATCACAGTAGTATTTGCAGTACCTATGATGTCACTGATCAAAGTCTCCTTAGATCTTGTTATAAAATGTGTTAGTAAAGAGGCGTGTATCTTCCATATTTGCAGTAGTATGTATATGACTTTATGAATTTAAAAACATTCTGAGAAGGGGCCCGTGGGCAGCATCAAATTGTCAAAATGGACCATGGCAGAGAAAAATTTAAGAACCTTGGCTGGATACAGGGTTTCAGGAAGGAATCCTGGGTTTAAAGCCTCATCAGTAAGTGGCAGGGATCATCTTGTATGCCTTTGTGTTCCCACACTTGTAGTGAGTGCTTAATAAACACTTGCAAAATAGTTAATAAATGTATATATACATCTCAGTATGTGATTATAATAACAAATATTGCAGACTTTCTAGTCCTCTCTTAAATCAGAAAATTATTAAGGGACGTGAACATGTTTTCATCTTTTCAAGACATAGTTTGTGCTTAATACTTTTTTTGGCCAGATAATGAATTCGTTAAATTACATTTTTAACAACAGCAACGCACACAGTGCCTGCTTTAATATTTTCAACAAATCATTTAGCTTTTACAACATACGTATAAGGGAGTGAGAAGGAAGTGAAGGACTGATGAGTTCTGACACAATTTTCTGCCAGGCTGACTACAATTTAGATACGTGCCACAGCTTTGATGGATCAAACCCAAGCATTTGTTCATTACCGTGTAAGGAGGGAAGGGGGCAGTTTTTAATGTGAAAAAATTAGACAAAGCTTATTTAGAAAGGGGTCTGTTTATTCAGGGATACAGAGTCTTGCTGGGAAACATTTTTTTCCTACCTGAACCCAAAACGCCAAGGTCAAAAGTAGGTCTAGCGATATGTCCCCTTGGCTAGGGAAGCCATAGATAGCAGCAGGGTCAGAACCAACATGGAAACAGTGAGCCCCTGACAGCCTGCTGTTGCCCAGCATAGAGAGCCTAGAGGACTTGTACGAATGTCCTATCACTGCCATAGCACGTTACCACAAACTTGCTATGTTACCATCTTACATTTCTGTATGTTGGGAGTTTGACACAGGTCTCACCAGGCTAAAAGTAAACATCGACAGGACTGTTTCTTCTGGAGGTCCTGGGTAGGATCAATGGAGGGGATCATTATGCTGCCTACCACAGTGTTCACATGAGCAAGGCCTAATCCTGAGGAGTCAGAGGGCTCTACAGAAAAGCGGTGACCTCTAGAAATGAATTCAAATTTGGGGCAATGAATAAGGAGCTCAACTTACCATAGCCCAGTAGTTAGCTAGCAATGGGTTCAAGAAATGAGTACATGGGAAGGAACAAGAGGTTTAATAAAAAAGGCAAAGAGCAGTGTTTGCCTTTCTGTATGGGGTACAAGGCCTTAGAGGGAGCAAGTGCACACAGGGAGAGAGCAGTACAAGCAGAAAGATGACACTAGCAGAAGACCTACAACCACAGGGTCAATGATCAGTAACAGAGAAGAAGTGTTATACAATAGAATTTGGAAATTACTTCTTAAGTCTGAGAACCTAGCACAGCTCTCATACTCAAGAGGTCTAATTATCATCGAAGGAGTTACTTATCCCTATGACACAAGTATAGAATCCAAAGAACTTTGCAAAAGAGACTAGAGATTTTGACCACAGTCCATTTTGGTTTCTGGGAAGAAGAGCCATTGAATAAGGCTCACAAGAGGTACTAGGTAAATATTATTACATGTATGTGAACTTAGCCAACTGCTTAGTAGATATGCATTTACTTAACGAATCTAGTCCTGAATTAAAGACTTCTCTATCGTGAGGATTCCGAGTGAGTTCAGTGGAAAACCTGGTCACAATTTGTGGAGCTTGCTAGGTTTTCTTTTTCACCAACATCAGTTCCATATCAGATGCTTAAACAAGTAAGTTTCCTTGGCTTAGATATTTCCAGGTAACTCAACATTAAGCTTCCACTTCGTAAAAGAAATAGCTTTGGACCAAGATAATATTTCTATATAGACTCATTAAGTATAATCTCAGTTTGAAAGGAAATTTGAAATAGATTGTTTCATGACTGCTAAAGATTTTGTTTATTTTGAGTGAATTCTCCATCTTTATAATCTTGTTTTCATTTGCACTTGAGGAATCATTCCTTTAATTAGTAAAAAGTATTTCAAAAATGGGTCCAATAACCCCTTGGATAACCTATGCTTGGGCCTCTTGAATCTAGTGATGTGCAGTTTTGCCTAGAAGAATTTGACAGAACCCCCTTGATTCTCCGAAAAGTTTCTGATAAGGAAAATCCAATGAAGATTATTACATTAACACAAAATCACAAGCAACTCTGCTTGGTTTGTATATTCATTGTTGGCAAAAGACCAGTGTTTACAGTAGAGAGGTGATGAGACAGTTTCTGTTAGGATCTTGAATACTCTATTTTGAAAATAATACAGGGGCAGATGCCTTGGCAGGACTAGATGTACACCAAGAACAAGCAACAGCCAGGAAAATGCTACTTAGGATAGATTTAATTTGCAGGAGTAATTGATCCTTTTCAAGTGGTAAGTTTATTTCTTGTCATATCAGTCTGACTTTGGATAACAACTAAATGTATTTTAGTAGTACAGCTTTAAAAACAAGGACTCTTTGTGATCATTTTAAACTGTACAGTGGCACTCCCATAAGAGGAGACCCAAGAGACAATTTGACAATTTTCTCCCAAACATAAGAGTTTTGCAGTAAACAGAGGGACATTTCTAGTTGCTAAGAAACCTGTCTTTAACATGGCCACCTTTGATAAACAAAAGCCTCATGAATTATGGTTTCTAATTTTTGGATATAATTATGACAGAGCTGCACTTCTATTGTAACAATATGTCTTACCATATATATTACTTAAAGTCCTAATGATTTTGTTATTTAAGTAAGTAAGTAAATAAATTTGGTTCGGGGCAGTCCTTTCTGAGTCTCAAGAGAGAAAATAAGACAGATAAATTAAAATGCACATAATTACGGTACAGTAGAATTGTTTGTAACTGTCTCCAATACACGGCCCTTTAAAAACTAAAAAGGAAGTTCCAAGCAATATGTTTAAATAGAACACACTTTGTATTGACTGACTTGTATTATCTGTGCCTTTGATCACTATTTAAGAGAACATGGCTTCGGGCCAGCTATAGAACACCTAAAAACAAACCTTTAAAGACTCAAGTGATGTTTTGTCCAGGAAATCAAACACCTAGCCAAAGGGCATCATAAATAAATTTGATCTCTCTTCAGGGGGTGCCCCTGAACAGGCCATTAGAAAGCCTCTCTTTATTTCAACCAATTCTGAGAGGAAACTAATTAAACCTGCTCTTAGATAAAGTTGATTAGGCTGGAAGAAGAGCTTGGAGCTTGGAGACAAGGACTGACACAGCCCTCCAGTGGGGAGAAGGCTGTGGGAAAGTTCTTAGGCTTGGGTACAAAATGATTCAATAGCAAAACTGAGCCAAGCCATTGAGCATTCATGTCATCCCTAGATGAGAAGATAAGAAGGTGTGGGCTGACAGTGGTGCCCCTCCTTTTCTGTCCTGCATCCATTTTATTTGGAGCGCTAAAATTTAGGGACAGTTTGGTGCAGTGCAATGCCCCTTAAATGATCTGTCGAGCAGATTAGGTTTTTTCTTGGCTTTTGTTTTCCAATCTGTCACATACAGATACTTTTCATAAAATACAGTGTAAGTGTTATTACTAAAATACAAACAACAAAGCAAAGGCATACAATTTACACGCTCCATGTTTCACTATTATGTTCAACACGTATAAAATTACTTTGTCAAGTTACTATGAAAATGTCCAAACGCGGACTCCTAATTCCTGGGCTCATCTCTTTGCAGACAGGCAAGGGGCTACAGACCATGCTTGGTGTGTAACTAGTGTGCTGAACAGACTTATGGTTCAGACAGACTTGTGTTTAGATCCCATGTGTCACTTATTATCTGTGTAACTTGAGAAAGTTGTTTAACAATGTCCCAGTGATCAGAGAATCAACACACATTTCCTAATCTTCCTAGTATCAGGTACAAGATCCATGATCCATGTTGTAAATATTAAAATACTAAGATATCCCCCAATTCTTTTCTTTGTTGCTGCCACCTGAAATCGTTATCAGAAGACAGACCCTCCCTAGTTTTCCTCATTTCTGTTACGATATAATTTTAGTTTATCACAGGTGCGAATGAAGCCAAAGTTTGCTATCAACGCATCCCAGGAAAGGTCAAAAGCTAGAAATAATGGTTTCTGGTTGGGAGATTGGAAAAACTGTCTAACTGCAACCACAGCAATAGCTAAAATGAGCAACTCAAGTTCCCAGATGATGTGTTAGGTGGCCTCAGGCTGACCTGAGGGGAGAGTAATGAGTAGTAGAGAACTTAATAAATATTTGTAGAATGACGATTACAAAGAGTAACTCTGAGCTGACAACAGATTGGTCCATTGGGTGGAAACACAGATGATATATTACCTCTTATGCAGTACCATTATTATTTTACTATCTCAAGCATACTATCTTCAAGTGTACACTGGCCTACTCACTGGACCGGGAGTCTCCAAATATCTTTAGCCATGAAATCTATCTTCAGACATAATTTTAAATGGAAGCCTACTGTGTAAAACAGATGAAATCACGGTTGTGCTGACTGAAGCAGGAGGAGGTGGAAGAATTAGAGCTTTGCCTATATCTTGCCTTCCCTACACAAAATGCCTAGGACACCACAGAGCACGAATTGAAAATCTCTGCACTCGAATTCCACGGGAAGTCCAAATGAGGAGTCAAGTGAATGGTCAAGTTGCTGAACATAGCCAATTGTTGTTCTCATCTAAAACTAGCAGGTGTTCCCTTAGCTTTCAGTTCTCCCTTAGGACAGCTGCAAGATTTTGCCATTGATTGTCCTGCC
Organism: Stenella coeruleoalba; assembly: GCF_951394435.1. NCBI lineage: Eukaryota > Metazoa > Chordata > Mammalia > Artiodactyla > Delphinidae > Stenella > Stenella coeruleoalba. The sequence goes on from NC_137155.1 coordinate 32,192,890, forward strand.
TCATGGCAGTCCACTACCATTTTGCCCTTCATGAGACCATCTTCTCTCAGTCTTTCTGTATCTGTTTCCCCCTGTGTGAATTCTACCCCAATGACTACTGTGCCACAAACTAGCACAACTTCTTATTCAAAAACCCATAACAAACTCAACCCCAGGGCTCTGCTCTATTACTGGAGCATGAAGAGAATAGTGGACAAAGAATGATCAGACAAGTTGCCCGTCCTCTGTCTCTTTCCTGTCTTAGTCTTAAGGCTTGTCTGGTTAGAGTATCTAGTGGGCCACTCCTCTTGCCAGGGATTCCACCCGTGAGTGTCAAGGGAACAAACATAACAACATAATTGGACTTGTATCTATTTCTTTGGGGAATAAATCCTCTAAAAAATTCTATGTCTATAGGTCCTCTGAGTACATACTACCACTTCAGGTTCAGTTATATATAAAGGCAAAGCTTAGAAACCTCATACACTTAGAGATTGGATTGGATTTTTCTTTTTCTTTCTGAACTCATGGCTTTTAGTATATAACTATAATAGCTCCTGTAGCACAATTACCTCACTAATTCAATGTTAGTGAAATCAAAACACAATAGCTCCATGAACAGTCCAGAAACATACAGATGAGGTCTTCATTGTATGCGTTCAGGATAGACTATCTCTTCAAATGAATTACGTCAATGTAGTCTTTCTGTAACTCCTGCCAGCCATGTTCTACATCTTTACAAGACAGTAGGATCGGAGTCAATCTCATACTCATGATTTTAATCCGAAGTATTTAACCTACCCATTTACAATGGCATGCTTTAGAAGCGCACAGCAAGCAAGACTCATTTTCTTTCTTAGACATTACCCTTAATAATTTCTGAACTTGCTGACACATAAACAGTATTTCTGTCAGTCTTACAAACAACTGTCTTATAGGGAATTTATTATTAGGCTGGATCTATAGAAATCAAATAATAAAATATTAGGCAACTAAAACAAACTAATGCCTTAAAAATATATTTCTTTTCCTTCTATTCAGAATTTGGGAAGACAATGAAAGACAAGTTCTACCTAACCTCTGAGGTTTTGTTTTATTTTTTTAACATCACTACGTATATCAAAACACTTAATACTTTCCATGGACTATTAATATGTTAAATCAACTCCATAAAACCTTTCTTGATAATTAACTAATGATTTCAAAAGAATGTTTGGTTACAAACAAATTTAAAATATGACCAAATACCAAATTGTGAAAGATTGGTCTTTCTAGAACTGTTCTTCGATAAAGCTTCTAATAAATATGCATTACTTATAGGAGATGAGAGAAACAATGTGATGTTCAACCACAAAAGAACACCCAGACTGTTGAGCAAGGCCAGAGTCTGTTCTGCAGCCTGTAGGTGCTGATGGAAGAAGCTAATGAGAAACGAGTGATTGTGACAAGCAATTATGTCACCTATGTGAACAGCTTAATTTTCTAAATTAGCCACTTTGATAATTATGACATCTCATTTGTCTTTTAATTCCATGAGCCCTGAAGTTTACCTTTCATTTTATTTCCAATCAGATAAGAGGCTTTGATAAGCCAAGGGTCTATTATGTGTCTGAAAAATTCAGATTTCAGGCTGATTGGCCTTGCTTTTTGCTTGAGCCAGAGCAAATGGTTCTCTCCACAAGAGCTCTCCAAGCCTGGCTTTCCTCGCTTCTGTTTGCAATAGTGCTGGGGGAAAAGCGGGGAGCGGGACAGAGATTGCAAAGCAAATTAATAGTGTCAACAGGACTGAAGAGAACACTGCCCAGCCTACTCCAGAGGAAAGGCAAACTGTTTTTCAAGTACATTAAAAATCACTTTAGCAGCGTCTACTTTACATGCATGCCCCCCAATTACTGAGCTAATTACAAACAATTCTGATGTACTCATCGAAGCACTTTCAATTTCTTCGGAAGACTATGTATCCTTCTTTTTTATTGTATTGACTTGGGAGGTTTACAAAAAGGTAGGGGTCTGAATAGCAAGGTTACGTTAGAAAGACAGATTACTTGAATGGGAAATCCCAATGACCATTGCCAGTTGGATTTCTGAAGCAGAGTTATATGTTAAATGAAGAAGTCCTGAATTAATCAATTTGCAGGAACTTTAGTAATCAACGGGGCCCTGTGACCTCTCTTACTCGAATGTGTGTGTACTTGGCAGAAAGATGCCAAGAAGAACCAAACCAGATGAAAGAGTAATTGGTTTACACCATGACAGGGATGTGCTCATATGTCCCTTCAGAGATAAGGGCCTAAGATGGGTGTTCAGATCAGAATGTGGTGCCTGAAACACTTAGAGGACTCAAGAAATTTGTTTTAGGCCCTTACATTACGGTAGGGCCATAGACAGTTTGTGTTAACCAGTAGGGCAGTGGATTAAGGACGTGGCCTTCAGGAATCAAGAGATAGCTTGACTGTTCACACACACACACACACACACACACACACACACACCAGCAACATGCAAAACTATATATATTTCTACATCCTACCATGGTCTGACCAGATAACATCAATGAGTGGATGACACTTCTCCTGCTTTCCACGTGTTCCCAAGGCTGTACATTATCTTTCCTTTTCCTTTCCTATTCAGGCCTGCCCTTCTGGTTTATTTTAACCTGATCTCACCCAGAAAAAGGAAGTTTTTGTGCATATCCCTGGGTCTCCCATATCTTAGGATAAGTATTAAATTAATTGATTGGAACCACTGGTTCCCAAACCTGAGTGATCAGTTTCACTGCCTACTCCCACTCAGCCCTCCAAAAAAGACACCCAGGCACAGTCAGCCTCACATGGGGAATACTGCTCATCCCAGCAGTGGTCTGGAACCCTTCCGGGTCTTCGGGACTGTGCCTAGATATTCTTGGGCTTATGCAAAACTCTGCCCCATGACTCCTCAGAACATAGGAAGTGTCTTGGTTAAGTCCCCAGCAATACATGCCAGGCTGAGAGTCGTTACCACCACTGAGATCAGAAGGAGATACTCTACTAGAAAGACAGGCAGGTACTAAGAGTCTGAATTAGGATTTATTTTTAAGCAATCCATTTTCTCCCTTTTTAATATACTGAAAGTATATATAAAGCCTCTTTATAAATATAACTGTCAAACTTATAATTAGCTTAGTTATCATTTCATTTTTTAATGGAATAGGTTGTTAATATTTTTATTAAGATACAATTTACATGCAGTAAAATTCACTTTTTTTACCTTACAGTTTTGCAGGATTTCACAAATGCATACAATTATATAACTACCACTACAGCCAGAATATAGAACAGTTCCATCACCCCAAAAAGTTGTCCCATGCCCCTTTATAGTCAATCCCTTCCCTCAGCCCCAACCTCTGACAACCACTAATCTGTTTCCTGCCCCTAAAGTTTTGCTTTTTCAGAATGCCATATAAATGGAATCACACAGTACATAGCCTTTGGACTTGGCCGAATGCATTCGGGATTCAACTACATTGTTGTGTGTATCAGTAGTTCATTCCTTTCTATTGATGAGTATTATTCTGTTGTATTGCTGAACCACAAACCGAAGGACATTTTGGTTGTTTGCAGTTCTTGGAGATTACAAATAAAGCCACCATAAGCATTCATATATTTGAATCACGATTCATCGGAGAGATTCAGCTTCCAGATTCTAGGTTTAGTACCAACAGTTTCACAGGTGCTCTTTCCACACAGTGAATCACCCCAGCCCCTGATCTCAACCTTCCTTGGATACAGGATCTTCCAGGTCTCCAGGAGAGACTTCTTTTACTTCTTGCACAAAACTTCTTAAAATTCATATTAGAGAAAGTCTCGGTATCTTTTGTTTTCCCAGTACTTAAGAAATATGAGCAAGTCTGTAATATTTACTCATTGCCTTAGCTATAGTTTTTAAAGAAACTTCTTCCTTACTTGAGGATTCCCAAAGCTTGAGATTGTCTTTCTTCCTTTGTACATGTGCTACAGCGTAGAGTACGCCCTCGACATTTAAATGGATGGCTCTGGAGAGACACATTAGTTCTTATTTTGGTTCAGTATACTTTCAATTTCCAGGTAAGATGAAAATTTTACTGTTTCTGAAAATCACATAAATGACAGCTAAGAGGGAGAAAATGTCTACAAAAAATGCTTATGGGTAAACTGAGAGATTTTTAAGTCATAGAACAGACTTAGCCTTTTTAGAGGTGACCCCAGCTTTAAGGATAGGCAGTATGAAAAAATCCCAATTAATAAACCACATATATCAGGTTCTGGATAGTCACCTCCATAATCCTCATTTCTTTCAGAAAGCATTTACCACGAGTTTCCATTTGGAAAGCAAATTCTCTAGTTCCTTCAACGTATTTAAAATGTCTCCCTTTCAGCAGCATACTTACTGCACTAAAGGAGGTAAGGCATGGTTTTAGTTTTGATGCTAGTTTTATTTTATTAGAGGGTAATGACTACCCATCCTCTATATATTTGCAAGTGGGGGCTGTGAGGAGGCAGTGGAAAATAGTGAGGCCTGTCAATTTTTCCACAAGATCATTTTTCCCTTGACATGCAATTTGATGCTTAACAATTTTTCTGAAAGTCAAAAGGAATACTATGTTCTCTAATTTTCACAGTGCTATAAATAGCCCCTCACAAAAAATAATTGTATAAAAGAGATGATACTTCTTTATGAAAGAATTTTCACTGGAAAGATAAAAGGAGGTCAGAACTCTTATGTGAGACATGTATTTTCAAGTATTCATAAAAATAGAAATTATCAGCAGTGGGAAAATTCTTCATGATAGACAGTCACACATAAGATATTGGAGCCAAAGCCATTTTCACAGGCGCCAACTGTAGTTTGAATGGAACCCAGCCAAGAAGCGGCTGCTGGGCATTTAGCTCAAGTGCCAATAAAAGGGAAGAGTACACACACACACACACACACACACACACACACACACACACACACACTCCAGCTTGTAGAGGTATTTGCCAGAAACATTTTCAAGCTTCTGCCATCTGGGTCCTACAGCCATCAATCAGGTCCTATGGTGACTCCAGCTGCTAAGTCCTGCTCCTAGAGGTGGAATAATGTAGGAAAAATGAAAGAGAAAAAATAAGGAGAGCACCGACGACAGCTGGAAGGAGCAGCTAGGCAGCATGTAGATAATATCAAGACCCCAATTCCTTTGTAATGACTTTGATGCTATGAAAACTTTAAGTTGTCTCCTTGGCTGCAAAGTGATTACACATGCATTTTTATCGGTTTTATTATTTTTAAATCACCATAGATGTACAGGACCATTTACAAAACACTTGAAAAAGACCAGGACCCTGTTCTACTGGGTTGATGGGCTTGTAAAGAAGAATATGTGGACAACATATCATTAATTATTTAAAAAATCATTTGTGGAGGGTGGGCTGCAGGTAGTGGTGGGATGAATTGGGAGATTGGGATTGACATGTATACACTAATATGTATAAAATAGGTAACTGATAAGAACCTGCTATACAAAAATAAATAAATAAAATAAAACTCAAAAAAAAGATTTGGCTAAGTATTTCATGTTTTTTTTTGGATGTTAATGTAAATGGTTTAATTTCAATTTCCAATTGTTCATATAGAAATAAATAGATTTTTGTATTAAAAAAAATCATTTGTGGTCACGATATTGAGCCACCATGAATCGAGTCGTCATCACGTGCCAGGCGCCAAGTGGGGTCTTTATGTAAACTATTTGAAAGCTTACAGCACTCCATGAAAAAGGTATTCTCAGCAGCCTTATTTACCAGATGAGTGAAGTGATCTCAGAGGAGTTAAGCGACTTGCTCAAAACCCCCTGACTTGTCCGAGATCGAGGAGGGATTTGAATCCAGGGTGTGTCATATTTTAGAATCTACACTCTTAACCTCTGCCATCCTGCCTTTCCATGCCACTGTGTTGAGTCAGTCCTCCACAGCCTAAAAGAGACCCCGCAACCTTCCAATATTCTGCATTTACAACAAGGGGCTGATAGAACAGTGGTGCTGAGAAGTTGTGTTGGGGCTTCCCATGCAAATGAGTCTCTTCCTCCCAATTTCCAGTGAGGTTGCTCTATTATAATGCCTTCTAGAGGGGGCGTGGGAGTCACGTGCCTCTTCTGGATAATAATGATTACATTGCCCCAGCATCCCCTATCCTCAAGGCTGCAAGTCGGGCCCTTGGATACCTCAGCTCTCCTGGAGAGCGTGAAGCATGGCTGTTCACTTCTTTTCTCATCCTTAGGAGGATGAGTGTTAGGCTGGAATGAAAGCTGAAAGTTCAGATTACTTCCCGGCTGCACACGTTGTTGTCTCTTAGCTTCAAGTGTCTGTGCCCTCTCTGTGGATTACTTCCCGCCACACTGTCAGTTATTACATGTAATGAAATGGGGAGGGGGAGGAAGAAGAAAAAACTACGGAAGGTCAGATCCTCCTTCATCTCATCCCTTGGTTCATTTCTTCCATGCTCAGAACTCCCTTTGTCATCAGGCAGAAAGTGAGCCTGGGGGGTGGAGGGGGGTGGGGAAGAGGGGAAAGAGAACTGGGCCTAAGGTAATTTATAACCACAGGCAACTAGATCATTTGATACCAAAATGGTACTTTCTCAAAATCTCATCATTCATACCAGAAGTCTTTCTTACGGAGTAATATTCCTGGGCTTATGAAAACATTGTGTGCAGTTGAACTTGCTTAATCGGTGATCATTTTGCCTCTCTGAAGATTTGAGGCAAGGGTATTATGCCATTATGCTGTTAAAACGCATCAGTGGCTTGATCATTTAAAATGCTTTAATAAAAACGAATTCTGTTAGCTGATTCTGATTATCCAGCGCCAGACTTTATAAGCTTTTAAGACATTTGCCAGTTGTCAGATATTTTTTCCGTGAGACACTTAAATATTTAGATTCCATTCTTTCTGGGTATTCCAAATATAGGAGACAAATATCTTAATAGCAGAAATATTAACGGGATTATTCTGTGGACTGACTTCCCTAATGGCCTTTGAAAATCAAATCATGTTCCTTGATTATGTATCAAACCTTTTTGCTTGAAGTGAAGTAGCAGGTAGAGACCCAGGATCCAGTTCTGTGCAGATTAGGTGTTTGTTAAAGAAATACATTACTATGGCCAATTAGAGCAGAATGTGGCTTACTGGACTCACTGAAGGCCTTCTCCAAGAGTAGTAACTATTAATAAAGGATACCCTGTGTGACATTAAAGTCCGCATGTAAATATGTGTGTTTATTATGCATTCCTTGACCTGTTCAGCAAAGCTCCTCATTTGCATATGTGCACAAGCACGCTGCGTGCACGCAGAGACATGGATTTTCCTGGTAAAGTATTAGGAATCCAATAGGTAGAAAAATTAATTTTGATACAGTAAACAACTTATGCTTTCCATTACAAGTGTTTCCTTTTTCCCTGGGGCTTTCGCCCCATTTTAGCTGGACTATGAAGTATTGATTTCCTCAGGGGTGGGTGTCTTGCCACAGTAAAGTAGATAAAAGGCATTTGATGCTCTAAGAAGACTCAAGACATGGTTTGGAGACGCCTCTCCTGCAGCTTCGTGCCCACACCCAAGGGCATACGAACACTCATGGGATGGAGGGAGTGCGGAGAAGGGACATAAGGATCCATAGAGAGAGGAGCAGAATCAGTGTAGAGAACATCCCCACACAGCACCCTGCCTTGTGTCTCCCTCAGGCCACAGAGGCTTCACGGGCTTGTGACCAGTGCAGTCACGCAGGACCCTGAGCTTAGAAAGGTCCTACACTTCATGGTTCATGCTGGGCTACTGTTGTCTTAAAATTCTTTTTTTGTTGTTGTTTAATGTGTTTTGCCAGTGAAGGCTGCCGGGACAACAGAGCATGTGCTGGGAACTTGGAGCCTTGACTCACACATGTGGTCTCACTTCCCGCCACCTGTCTCCCACCCTCTCTGGCATGGGCTCCCGGACATCCATTTCTTCACTAGCGAGTGAAGAAATGGGTACCCTAGCCTTCCCCAACCTCTGTCTTCTCATCTTTCAGCAATTTCTACTGCCCTCCACCGGCAGTGGAGGCCTGGGAGTGGGTGTGGGGAGGGTCGGAGCCGGGTTGTCTGTGCCCCATGGAACCTCCCTGTGGGCATGGTGGTGGCTGTCCCAGCCCTGAGTTGGCAACACCACATGCATTTGGCGGGAGCTCTGACCTGGTGAGCCTCTCACCCATGCCCCATCCAGGTACAGAGTTCATCCTGGCATGGGCTGCATCCTCTGTGGTGTTGCCATCCACGATGGGCTGGAGTGGCACGTCATTTGGAAGGAAAGATTGGATTCTCCATCTCTGGCCTGTCAGTCTGGCTGCTGGTAGGAGGGGAACCTGGCAGCAGGAGGGTTGCATGTGCTTGTGTGTACACCAAGACTGGGCAAGGGCCCAGTGGCTGGCAGCCTGCACTCTCCCAGGCATATCCCCAAGCCCGAGGGCGCACGCTCTCAAGTAGCAAATAAAAGTTACCATGACAGGTCTAGAAAGAGATTGTGGAAGAACAGAAAAAGTTAAGTATCAGTATCTTCATATATGAGTATGTTTTTCCTACTTTCTAAACAGGGGGATAGCACTTTCACTTCCCACTGAGCCCCACTCATTACGTCGCTCTGCCTCTCGGTGGCCCCAGGACATTCAGGTACACTGAAGTGAACTCCCAGCCTAACTGACCTTTGTCAGTTCCCTGATATCCTTCTCAGTCCTTATGTACCTTCACCCATCTGGACAGCCCCAGCAGGGCCCCAAATCCTACATGGGTGGTGGTAGTGTAGAAACAAAGACTCCCTAAACCCCAATCCATTCTTTCGTGTCAGGAAACCTAACCAGCTCACCAGACAGCATGATGAGAACACACCTACACTTCCCTCCCAGCCAGAACATTGGCAGGCTCTCCCACAGCACCTGCATCTCAATATATCTCTTGATGTTTACTCCTGGAGTAGTAAGTATTTTTCAAGAGCACTTTATTTCTTGGTAACTTTTTTTTCCCTCTAAGGATAAGACAAGATTTGAATTGGCCCCTACTTACCTTAAAAAAAAAAAAGAAAAAAAGTGAATAAAATTAGTGAGATCTCAAAGGCCCCAAATCTAATACCTTGAAGGACAAAGTTTCAAGATGATTGACGGATCATTCAAGATATGTTTAGTTATTGAGCACCTAGGATGTACTCAGCATCCTGGCAGAGACTACAGGAGGAGAGATAGGGCATGTGCTGTGTATTAATTTTCTATTCCTGAATAAAGAATTACCACAAATCCGTGCCTTAACACAATGCACACTTATCAGCTCACGGTTTCTGTGGGTCAAAAGTCTGGGCAGAGCTTAACTGGGTTCTCTGCTCAGGGTCTCATAAGGCTGCAGTCAAGGTGATGGCTGAGCTATGTTCTCATCTGGAGGTCTGACTAGGGAAAGATCTATTTCCAGGATCCCTCCAGTGGCTGGCAGAATTCATCTTCTTGTGATTCTAAGGCTGAAGTCCCTGTATTTTCATTGGTTGCCTGTCAGCTGGGGACCCCTCTCAAGAGCTAAAGGCAGCTACAGTTTTCTGCCAACAGTCCCCTCCCTAGGCAGATCACATGTGGCTGTTTGCTTGTTGAAGGCCAGAAAAAGAATGTCCCTCCTCTTTTCCATCACCTTTGCCATAGTGGCTGGAAGCAAGTCACAGGTCCTGTCCACACTCAAGGGGGTGGAATTAGGATGCCACTGGTATGACCTCAGGGAGCAGAGATCACCAACCATCTTAGAATGCTGCCTACCACAGCCAGGATATGGTTCCTTCCTTCAGTGAGCTTGCACTGTAGCTGGGGAGACAAGACTAACACTTCTGAATCATTGAGACAGGAAACTAAATGCCTCTATGGCTTCCAGAAAGAAATTCCTTCCCCCCCCCAACCCCATCCTACCTCTCTTTTAACAATTCTGATAAGGATTAACCAAAGAGTGATTGTAAAGCACTGGGCCAATTTCAAGCTCAAATGTAAGTAAAAACTTAGTCGTTTGTCCCCCTAGATGGCTTTTGATGAATTACCTCCTCTGGTGCAATAGATTAATTCTATTTTTATAACTTAAAAGGGGAACAGCTCCCTTCCTCCTCATCCTGATGCCCAGGCCCTTGGAATCCTCCAAAGGAACCTGAGTAATGCTAGTCTTCTCTGCTTCTGGTCTGCAGCTGCTCCTTTCTATAACTGCTATGTAGGATGCAGGTAGAAGGGAAGAGTCCAGCCGCTCGCTGATGCCCGACTGGGAGCCAGCCTCACTAGAGGTCTCATCCAGCACTTAGTGGGAGCAAGTCTGGGACAGGATGAGAATCCCACTGCCAAGCCAGGGAAGACTGCAGCGTAGCAGAGATGTCGTGCTAAGTGCCCAGAAGATGGAGAAAATTCCTGAGTAGTAAAAATGGGGATGACCTGCAACATGGAAGAGAGGGACTAGGGACATACAAGGAAAGAAGTTCACAGATTTCTCATCACAATCTAATCCAGAGCCCTGTGAAGATGACACCGATTCCCAACAGCATCAACGTGCTTCTGGGGTGGGGTAGCTTGGCCACACTGAACTGCAGCTCACTAAACAGAGAGGACTTTTATAAAGGCAAATCCTGTGTATATAAGCTACTCAACCTGATTACTGCCCTATTATAAGAAAAATGTATTTTCAATTAGAGAATATATGCTGATTAATTCAATAGAAGGTTTTGAAAGTACTTGAAGTCAGAAAATCATTGTTTAAGCAAAATGGGAACATCCCTTAATTTTCCAGAGAATCTTCTGTTTCTATTGATTAGTCAAGTGACTTGTCCAGGATTCACTCCATGGCTGGTAACTTGTAGTCAGGGTCTTGGAGTATTTTACAGGGAATTTATTTAAAAACACACGAGGCAGCTATAATTTACCTCTTGCCACGGGGAGGAACATCAGGCAGACCCTGGAATAGAATGGAAAAGGATGCTATGCCTTAGGTAGGCCACGTCATAGCCTATAATGTGCTTAGGCAAATTTCTCTATCCTGTTTTACCCTCAGAAAAACCAGCACACTGACACTAACTTATACCAGCACCCTCTGGAATCCTTAACCTTGCTCCATGCATATTTTGGGTCAAATCTTCATTTAGTAGCACTCTGGTAAACTTTTCTTCTACCACATATTAGACCATCTTCTTTATTTTCACTCATTCAATAATTATTGTGTACTCTTTATGGGAAAAGCACTGTGCTATATAATAGAAAAAGTTATAAATGATAAATATGAACAGACTCCCTGCATCTTATACTCTTCTAAACAAGAGGACTTTTTTTTTTTTTTTTTTTGCGGTACGCGGGCCTCTCACTGCTGTGGCCTCTCCCGTTACAGAGCACAGGCTCCGGACGCGCAGGCTCAGCGGCCACGGCTCACGGGCCCAGCCGCTACACGGCATGTGGGATCTTCCCGGACCGGGGCACGAACCCGTGTCCCCTGCATCGGCAGACAGACTCTCAACCACTGCGCCACCAGGGAAGCCCAAGAGCACTTTTTGTTTGGTAGTCATCTTTCTCTCAAGTCTTGTGTGATGGAATGTTTAAATGAAGCAGTCTGCTCAGATTTTAGCCATAAACACACACCTTTTCATTCAGGGGTTTGTATAATGATTTTTTCTAAGGTCAATTACTAATTCTAAAAATTTACTGATCTTGTTTTATATCATTGTGATTTTTCCTTATCTGTCCTCCACTCTCCTTTGTGGGGCTGAATCAAGCATGATATTCTTTCTATTTGTATTTTCTTTTCATTGATATCCTCTTAATATAAACCTCTTTGATTGCCATCAACTGTAAAAAGAGTTCCTGGCTAAATACAACAGATGTATCTCTGAAGTACTGCATGCAAACTGAATTTTTATAAATTGAATCACGTTTATACTTAGACTATAATTTCAGAAGTGTAGTACAAAAGAATGCATATTGCTTCAAGAAGTTGTCAAATACTTTGTGGTGCGTACTTGGAATTATTAAATGAATATGCCTGCGTCTTTTCATCTTGTATAGAACATACCAGAAGGATCAATACATGGGACATACAAAAAAAATCCACTGTCCAACATTTCACCTGAATGTTGAACACATTTTTCTGGAAACACTATCTGCATTTTAAACTTAGGATGCTGAATTCAAGTCCGTGCTTTCTCTGACTGTGGTTGATTCAGTGATTTCACCCACAGGGAACAAGCTTGGAGCCCAATTCTCTGCAATTTCAATCTTGCCATTAGGTTATTTTGGCAGACTGGGGTTATCATCTGGAATGTTTAATCCACTTCTGACCTTGTCTGACACCTTAGAAGTGTTTCTATTTTCTCTTTTCAATGAGTCAATATCATTCAGGATATAAATCCTACTGAAAAAATCAGAGGGGAGAGGAATATAGGTATGGAATGGACTTTTGTTGAGTGTCTTCTGTGTCAGGTCCAAAGCCAGGTACTCTACATACATTATTTCTCATTTCATCCTACACCAATGCTAGGAAGAATATTAATGAATCCATTTTACAGTTGAGGAAACTTGTTTTGAGACATTAAGCAACTTGCTTGAAGACACAATAATAAGTGTAATGTTGTAGAGGGGAAAAATGGGGATTTGGGAATCAGACAGTGGAGCTGAACACCTGTACAACACTGGGAAAGATCTTTAACCTCCCTAAGCCTCAGCTTCTCCACCTGCAAAACAGGGCTAATAATACCACCTTCTAGATTCATTGTGAAGATAAAAATAATATATGTACAATATTTAGCATAAGATAGGTGCTCAATAAATTACAGAGATGGTTATATACTGAACTCAAACCCAAGTCCAAATTCACAGTCAGTGTTTTTTCCAGGACCCCATCTCTTTAAAGTAGTGGCCTAACTAAGGAAACCTAGAAACCTCATAATAATTCCCCTGAGAATGATACTCTTGGAAAAAAGCCATGGAAAAACTAGGGTATCTCTGTTTTCTCTTTTTTCTCTAGCTTTCCTTAACATCAATCAGCAAAAATGTTAGCAAGGTAAGAGCCCCAAACAAGCTTGAATTCTAATCCTGATTCTAACATGAGTTGCATGACATTGGGTGAGTCATTTAATCCTCTGAACATCAGTCCCCTTACATTAAAATAGCAAAGCTGGGTGAGACAGCCTCTAAAAAGGCCTTCCAGCTGGCAAAGTCTAGGATTCTTATTTGACCAGGACCTGGGAGACAAACCCCAAGTTGTCTTTGTGTGACTCTCTCTAACTTTAATAAGGCTGTCAGGCAGAAACTAAACCCAGAGAAGTGAATGATCAGCTGATCATTTAAAAGGCCATTTCCTCATTCTCTGTTCCAGTTTATCAGGAATCTTGTCATTGAACCACACATGTAAGCTAGAGCCAGAAAAAGTACCTACAATAGAGCTGCTTTCAGCCAAGATGGGTTGAAACCAACCAGAGGAGCTGATAAGGAGAGATAACTGCTGCTCTGCATGTATCGTAGACCATGTAATTCTCCAGGTCAAATTAAAAACTGAAAAGGCTCTTTGAACAGCAAGAGTAGCTTTTTCGTAGCTTCAGTATCTGCCATCAGCGAACAAAATTAACCATCTGAGGGCCATTCAATAAAGGACTCACCCTCTGCTGCGTTTTGTCAGTTCCACAGATCCATGTTGTAATGGCTATAAGGATATACCAGCATCAGCCACTGTCTAAAACATATGGCCCAGGGCATTCTTCCAACAGACGCTTACAGTGGCTATTTACTAAAACTGAAAGCTAAGAGGTATAATTTATTAAAATTGTCTTCGCTCCTGATTAATCCACCTGATTCATATATTTCCAATCTATATCTTTAGGAAGATATGATTCAAAAACTCAAGTCAATAAATAGTACTCAAGTACCTGCTATTTGCCAGGGTCTGAGGTAGGCACTGTGGGGACAGAGCAAAGAAAAAGAATGTTTAAATGAACAGAACATGATATCTGCCTTAAGAAGCTATCGGTTTAATAATTTCCCTAACTGTAAAGTATTTTTTGCATCTTAAGAGTTAAACATGGGAACTTAGCTGAAAAGATTTTCTTTAAGATTTGTAATGAATTTTCCCTATAGAGGAGGAAGCCCAGCCCATTGGGAGTGACATTGAGGGGTGTGAAGGAGGAAGGAAGAAGAGTCTCTCCTTATTCTCTGCTCCCATCTGTCAAGTTTGATGACTCTTTCCATATTTCTTTGGGTTTTGTGATCCCAATCAGGGCATAGAGCAGGGCATGAAGCAAATGGGTTGGACAAGTTGGCAGTTAGTAATGTCTTTTAAAATGCCTTCGCCTCATTCTAATTTATGTGTGTGAGAATAGATAAAAGATTAAGAAAGTCTCATTCCGCCACCACGTAACCCACAATATGGCTTTTGCCATAATCAAGAGATATGTGAAGGGAGAAGCAAGTATGGGAGGTGGGAAATGGTTCTCTCTCCTTAGTTACTTCCTCAGTCGTAAGTAGAGAATTAGGCTATGACATCTTATGACCTGATTTGATGACGAAAGTTTAATTTAAAGGCTGATATCTGTAACGCTGAGATTTGTGATGTTGAAAATTCTACCTTATGTTATCTTACTGATTCACACAGTTTATAATCAGAGACACTGATTAACTTTTAGGTATGTTTTCTTTATACATTGTTATTGATGTACTTATACACAGACCATACACAGGATGCACATTTTACTTATCCATATTACATACAATGAAGGGAAAGGATGCTGGTTTATACTGAATATATAACTGATGAGCTTTTAATATTACACTTCAAAAGGTTTGACAACATCAGAGCCTTATTGTGTTCTGCAGTTTGAACTTGCTGGAAACAATATTGTGATTTTTTTTCCTATGAAATGTAGTGAAGAAATATGAAACCTTCAATGAGTCTCCACAGGGAAGATGCTTGACTGCCAGCATCTTGCTACCTCCTTCATGCTCTCCCCACCACGACCAACCTGATTGAGGGCCCTATGGCCTCTGCAATCACTTCCTGTCTTCCCTCTTCTAACCCTTCCTGCCCACACCTGCCAGATTTACAGTCCAAAATTCCACACTCTTCATAATATTCCCCTGCGCAGTGTTCAGTGTCTCCCCAATGCTTGCAAGACACAACGTAAACACCTGAATCTCACACTCGAAGCTCAACTCAGCGGCACCAGCATACCAGCTCAGCCCACCCTTGGTCCAGGGATGCTGGCAATTCACCATGGAGCCTTCGTTGACACTCCTCTTTCCTGACTAGAACACCCTTTCTCTCATTGGTCATTCTTTATCCCCTACCCCTTTGTCAAGGTCTTTTCACAGCTCCCTCCTCGATCACTCCAGCCAACAGGAGCCTCAAGGCAGGCATTTTCCTCAGGTCATGTACAATACCATCCTTTTCTGCCTCCTCATGTGTCTGACGTTTCTATTTAACTTTCTTAATCTGCCTTATGTCTTGCTTCTGATGGAGTCGGGGACCATAAAAAGACAGTCCTTTTAAATCTCCGTGATTAAAAAGCTCCACGATTTTCCTAGGTAGGAAAATGGGAGCTTTGTTGAATTTGTGTTTTAAAATTTTTTTACCTTGATAATATTTTAAAGGAACCAGTTGAGTAATTGTCAAGAAATGACTATAAGAATGTTTAGTCAAGTAGAAGAACAACAGTAACTTTCCTCAGAAAGTCAAAGGGAACAGTTTCTCGCGATGCTGGTAATTGGTTTGGACATACTTAGTTACTTAACTCATAGAGCAGGCATTGGCAAGATTTACATATTATTTGCCCTTATTGGAGACACAGCAGAAGTGCTGGTAGCTCCTTATGTTATCACTTTTCCTGAGGATATTCATTTCCATCAGTCTCCAAAGGAGAGTTTTCCTGTTGGAGGGAAATGAGAAAAATTCTGCGAGGACATCCATGTAGGTTAAGGGTAAATGGGACCTGCAGAATCCCTTAACAAAGTAACACTAAGAATTCCAGGGTTGGCAATGGAGGGGAAAAAATGGCCAAGGGCAAATAAGCTCCATGTTCCCCCGTTCGTTTGGGAAATGTCTTTAATGATTACTGCTTCCACCAACAGAATGGCCTCAGGGGTTCTGGTTTCACTTTAAAGCTCCAGCTCAAGCAAAGATAAACCACTCTTCCCTCCATCAATCATTCCCTTTTCTGTAAAGCTGAAGGATGAATCTCCATGTGGGCAGGAACCACTAACCCACGCCTGTGAATTCCTGCCTCAGAGGTTGTTCTTCCCTTTGATGGTCATTTCTGGTCCCACTGCATGTAAAGGAATGCACCAACTTCCTTACACTGGCTGTCCAGGAATGATGAGAAGTGTCTAGAGACAGAACATCCTGAAGGACAGAAGGTATGGCTCTTTCTGGCGTGCAGGGAAATTGGCTCCTTCCACCTTGGATAAGAGTTAACTTCAACAGAATGAATCAGGATGATCATCTCAATTCCTATTTTTACAAGGGAGGAGGGAGTAGACTTTTCCTCATTCTTCCCAGATGGAGCTCTTGATATTCATTTTACACTTTAGAATATCTTTTCCATAACAAAGTAGACCATGAAGTTTGAACTGGAAGGAGACAACAATGTGATTTTTCTAAAAGGAAGGCCTGGCTTCTGTACCGTTTAGAGATGAACTACATTTGAGTAAGTTATAATAAGACTGGAAAAGGAGAAATATTAGGTTTGAAAGAAAGATTTGAAAATAAAGGTATGTATACACTTGTTGGCAACACATACATGAATATTTTCCTTATGAAGGATCCCTAGGTGCAATAAAAGTCTTATCAAGCACTGGTGCCTATGACCATACCTGGCAATGTAGTAGGTGCTCAATAATGATTTGTTAGAGTATGTTAAGGGAGTTTCAGGACTTGCTTACTTTAGCTCAAGACTCCAGCCTCTCTAAGAGGTTCCCAGATTCAAAGGGGCTCACAGCTGAAAATCTAGATGCAGAAGTATTTGGAGATCAGTGTCAAAGCTGCTAAGGGCCTAAATGGAGCTGGTAGGGAAATATTTGACTTAGAAGTGCAGGTCTTAGGGCTTGCATTAGCTAGAATGTTTTGGTTGCAAGTTACAGGAAAATATGGAAATTTGCCCTACCAGACTAGAAATTCAAAGGTAGAGTAAGGCACATTCCAGTCAGCCATACAAGGCTGTCATCAAGGACCTAGTTCTCTCCCAATGGCAGTTCTCAGGCTTTGTACTCAGCTGATTTATCTCGTAGATGATGCAACATGGCTGCCAGGGGTAACTGGGACTGGATGTTTCCTTGGCCTCAAGAGAGACAGAAAGAGAAAGAGAGAGAGGGGAGGGAGGAGGTCGAGGGGGAGGGAGAGAAACGAGGAAGAGCCATGGAATATAATATCTTTGCTTCATCCTAATTAGGGTCACTTAAGTCACAAGCCTATTTCTGGATTAATAATGATTGCCAGGGGAAAGCCATATACTAATTTGGGGGTAAATATATGAGAAAATGAGGAGTTCTGTTAGGAAGATAGAGGAGGACGGACGCTGGGTAGGAAACATTAAAGTGCTACTGTTAAGAGAAGTAACTCAAAAGATATGAAAAAATTAGGGAGTTGCCAATTGTCCTACGAGTGGCCAAGTGGACTACGTATGGCCTCGAGGCAGATCCTCCCAGCCTAACACACACTGCAATTCATGGAAAATATGTAACATACATATGTACATATTTTCAGCTTTTTTTTTTTTTTTTTTTGCGGTACGCGGGCCTCTCACTGCTGTGGCCTCTCCCGTTGCGGAGCACAAGCTCCAGACGCGCAGGCTCAGCGGCCATGGCTCACGGGCCGAGCCGCTCCGCGGCATGTGGGATCTTCCCGGACCAGGGCACAAACCCGTGTCCCCTGCAACGGCAGGCAGACTCTCAACCACTGCGCCACTAGGGAAGCCCAATTTTCAGCTTTTTAAAGGAGGAGTCATAACATGTTTTAGGCATTCCATTGGCAAAACTCTGATAAAAGGGATGTTGTCAGAGATTTACAAAGAAAAAAATAACTTTTATTCAAATAACCACATTCAGGAAGATACTGCTGTTCACTTTGAATAATTTAGATAACTTGCATAAAATGATCACTTTGTTGTTGTTGCTCTAACTGAATCTCTACCAACATCCCATTTAGCATCCCTATATATTCTCATTGGGAGACAGCTCAGAGTGATGGTCTACAGTGTGGACCCGGGAGCTAGGTGAAGGGAGCCGAATCCTCCACCCTGCCACTGAACAGCTAATTAGTTTTGGGTAAGTCATTTAATTTTCCATGACTCAGTTTTCTGCTTTGCAAGTAAAATGACACAGATCAGAAAAGCAATGATAAGGTCGCTCTGAGAGTTAAATGAATTATCAAATGTAAAGTGCTTAGAACAGTGACTGACCTGTAAATGCTGTATGTTTGATAGATAAAATAAGTGTCCCAGTGTTCCCAAAGAAACGGTCTACCCTTTACCTCATGCACTGTGTGGTTATCACACCCTCATGTACTGTGTTGTTATGACACATTTCCCTACGCATCTCTGGCCTTTGAGGGCTTACTCCGTTTGGTGTTCAGGAAGCCTCTCTCAAGACCCCAGTTTTACTCTTTACGTCCCGTGTTTAAATCAATTGTCCAAAATCTGCTAGCATCTGACTTCACAGGTCAGCCTTTCTTATTTCATAGGAAACAAAACGGAAGATCAGAATTGCCAGCTGTCTCTTGTTTAAAGGGGAATTTTCCGCCTCCCTCCCCACCATTTCTTTTTTTTAAAGTTCACCTATCATACTCGTGTGCAACTGAATGCTTCTCCCGTACACTGTACTTGCCAACTCTATCTCCAGTAATTATTCTGTTTTAGTCCACTGCAATGTACCTGCCAACAATCTGGAATGTGCAGGTGGTGGCTGTTCTGTGCTCCCCCATTTGCATGCACCCTGTGGTGGCAACCTAATGTGACGGATCTGACACTGCTTACAATGGAGAAATGACAGGAGGCCAGGGCTGCACAAGTGACTCTTCTACTTACCATCCTTTTTTTTTTTCAATCCCTTTCCCTTCCTTTTCTCTAAGAGAGACAAGGTAAGAGCCTGCATACACTCTGCTTTAGGCTGATGTGAACCACTTGTAAAATACAGGAAAATAAATGTCCTCAGTGCCTCAGGAGGAATACAGCTCTTTCTCTCCCCCCATCCTCATCCCTCATCCACTTCGCATCTACCCTGAACAATTAAACGCAACACAGTTCATCTGTGACTCCTTTTGATGCATGAGAGTACATTTTTTCTTGACTTTTGTCAACAGAGATGCCCCTTAAAAATGTATTCTATATTCCTTTAGGCAATGTGACAGATAGCTAAAAACGATGGGTTTTGCTGTAGCACGCCATTTTTGCTCATCGATTCCTTCCTCTTTATTTTCTCAAAAAAGAATCCTTTGGGACTGGAATTTTCTATGATTGGACGGAACCATTATCTTAAAAAATTCATTACTTTAAAATTGTTGAGCTACATTCTTTCAATTATTTTTGAATTATGGAAAAAGTAGTTTTCCCACTCTGACAATGGAACTCCAACCGTTTACTGGTATGACTCAAAAACAGCGATCAGCTACAATCTGACTAGATTTGACTTTTCGTGAAGAAGTAAAAAGGAATCCAAGTCTGAAGTAGCATGTTTGGAGTCCTTAGCATCATGAAGTTCTGAAATTACAAGCCTGAGTGTGCAATTATTACATTTTGTCTCAATCTTTTTTAAAGTGCTTCTGTTAAAACTCTCATTTTGAAGCAGCTCCAATAAAGTATTAGTGACATTAAGGCAAGAAGCTTCAGACATTTTCTGGATTTACTCTGTAAGTAAAAGTGTAGATCAAATGACTCTTACAGCCTCCCTCCATTTTCCGAGCCGTATCCTTGACCACAATTCTCTTCTTTTAAACATGACTTAGACTCACTCTTCTTTCCAGTGGCTTCTGATCCTTTTTTCTCCACCTTGTTGCATTTTCCTTTCCCAATGCTAGCCTCCTTGTGCTTCTTTCTATCATGCATCATTTTTTTCAAGGGTATAATGAAACAGAAGGAAATGCAGGAAGTGTTGATCTGTCCTGGGAGTATAAAGGGCTGTGTCCACTTATCTCTCTTTCCCCAGGTGATCACTTTCAGATTAAAGTTGCTTTACTACCTGTTAGATGTCTCAACACTCAAAATGGAGACTGAAAAGTCACATGGTTTCTAAGTTTAAGAAAATGTTTTAAGGACTGATTGTTTGATGGTCCAAAAAGGTCTTAGGTGCCTGTGTGGCAGAATCAAAGAAGGAAATTTGGGATTTGCTGAGTTACTTCTTTTATTCTGTAAATGAAATTGAGACCAAGAAAGATATATTGACAAGTGATTTCATTCATACATTTATTTGTCCCTTTTTTATTGAGCACCAACTATGTGTTAGAAACTACACATATGAAGCTGAGTGAAAAACACACACACTCAGGAGAAGCTGACTTGGAGGAGGCACATAAACAAACTGTTTCCACCCACATGGTAAATGCAATGAAAGAGATGCTGGAAGTAGAGAGAGCTTGAGGAGGGCATGGAAGCCAGCCTTCACCTTTGGAGTGTGGGACTATGGAAAGGGTAGGAACCAGTGCCCTGGCTGTGTGACTTGCTCTGGGTCACTCAGTCACCTGATGGCAGAAACACGACTGGAATCCAGGTCTTCAAATCCCCCTTCCTGGTGACTAGCACTTCACCACTCTTCCTTTGAAGCCCGTTTAAAAAGTCAATAGCATGATTTTCCCTCTTTACTTTGTTTTTGGACATATTTCCCCTCCAGTCACCACCTAAAATTAGGAATCAAATTCCAACTTGTCTGAGACCAAACTGGATTGGCACATTACATGCTCATCAACTAAAAGCCTCCTACATTTTCTATGGTAACACTAACGGGGTCATGCTCTGTATTTTGGTTTTCAGATGATTGTTTTTTCTTTTTTTAAAAAAAATAAATTTATTTATTTATTTGCTTTTGGTTGTGTTGGGTCTTCGTTGCGGTGTGCAGGCTTCTCATTGTGGTGGCTTTTCTTGTTGTGCAGCTTGGGCTCTAGGTGCGTGGGCTTCAGTAGTTGTGGCATGCAGGCTCAGTAGTTGTGGCTCGCGGCTTCTAGAGCGCAGGCTCAGTAGTTGTGGCGCACAGGCTTAGTTGCTCCACGGCATGTGGGATCTTCCCGGACCAGGGATTGAACCTGTGTCCCCTACATTTGCAGGCAGATTCTTAACCACTGCACCACCAGGAAAGTCCCTAGATGATTGTTTTTAAGGGCAGTAATTCTAAAAGAAAGAAAGTAAACAAGAATACAATTCTCTGTCTTAACATCTTTTGTTTTAAACATCACAATAAATGTATGTCCAAAATTATTTTTCTTTTTTGGTTTTATTATTTAAGGATTTGAGGTGACACATAGGAATCTACACAACATAATAAGACTAAATAGATAAAACAGTCACTACAAGTGGGAAAATAGGGCTGTATCAATTTACATTAGAACCAACAGTGCACAAGGGTTCTTTTTTCTCCACATTTTCATCAACACTTGTTATCTCTTGTCTTTTTGATAATAGTCATTCTAACAGGTGTGAACTGATATCTCATTGTGGTTTCAATCTGTATTTCCCTGCTGACTAATGATGTCGACCTTCTTTGCATGTACCTGTTTGCCCTCTATATGTCTTCTTTGGAAAAATGTCTGTTCGGGTCCTCTGTCCATTTTTTAAGTTATTATTATATTTTTAAATTTTCTTTACTTTCTTTATTTTTTTTGGCTGCATTGAGTCTTAGTTGTGGCATGCAGGATCTTTTGTTGCAGTGTGCAGGCTCTTCATCGTAGCACATGGGTTTTTCTCTAGTTGTGGCACGCAGGCTCCAGAGCGCGTGGGCGCTGTAGTTTGCAGCACGTGGGCTCTCTCATTGAGGCGTGTGAGCTCAGTAGTTGTGGCATGTGGGTTTAGTTGCCCCACAGCATGTGGGATCTTAGTTCCCCAACAACAGATCGAACCCACGTCCCCTGCATTGGAAGGCGGATTCTTTACCACTGGACCACCAGGGAAGTCCTGCTGTGCCCATTTTTCAGTTGGAATTTTTGTTTTTGTTTGCTATTGAGTTGTATGTGTGCCTTATATATTTTGGATATTAACCCCTTATCAGATGGACAGTTTGAAAATATTTTCTCCCAGTTTGTAGGCTGCCTTTTCATTTTATTGATGATTTCCTTGGCTGTGCAGAAGTTTTTCAGTTTGATGATGGACCACTTGTTTATTTTTGCTTTTGTTGATTGTCCTTTTAGTATCATGTCCAAAAAATTGTTGCCAATGTTAAGAAGTATTTACCCTATGTTTCTTCTAGGAGTTTTATGGTTTCAGGTTTTATTTTTAAATCTTTAATCCATTTCAAGTAATTTTTTGAGTGGAGTAAGACAGGGTCTAATTTCATTCTTCTGCATGTGATTATCCAGTTTTCCCAACATCATTTATTGAAGAAATTATCCTTTCCTCATTGAGTATTCTTGGGTCCAGTGTTTATTTCTGGGCTCTCAATTCTCTTCCATGGTCTATGTGTCTATTTTTATGCCAGTACCGTACTGTTTTGATTACTATAGCTTTGTAATATAGTTTGAAATCAAGCTGTGTGGTGCCTTAAGCTGTGCTTGTCTTTCTCAGGATTGCTTTGGCTACTCAAGGTCTGTTGTAGTTCCATATGAGTTTTAGGACTGTTTTCTCTTTTTCTGCGAAAAATGCCACTGAAATTTTGATAGGGATTGCATCGACTCTGTAGATGGCTTTGAGCAATATGGACATTTTAACAATATTAATTCTTCTGATTCATGAACATGGATATCTTTCCATTTATTTTTGTCTTCTTCAGTTTCTTTCATCAATGTTTTATAGTTTTCAGTGTACAGGCATTTCACTTCCTTAGTTAATTCCTATGGATTTTATTGTTTTTGATGCTATTATAAATGTAATTGTTCTCTTTATTTTTCTGTTAGTGTTTAGAAATGCAACTGATTTCTGTATGTTGATTTTGTATCCTGCAATTTACTGAATTTCTTAATTAGTTCTAACACTATTTTTGGTGGAGTCATTAGGATTTTCTCCGTACATGATCATATCATCTGCAAGCAGAGACAATTTTACTTATTCCATTCTGATTTAGATGTCTTTTATTTCTTTTTCTTGCCTGATTATTCTGGCTAGGATTTCCAGCATTATGTTGAATAGGAGTAGTTGAGAGTGGGCACCCTTGTATGTTCCTGATCTTAAAGGAAAAGTTTTCAACCTTTCACCATTGAGTATGAATTTAGTTGTGGGATTGCCATATAAAGCATTTTTATTTTGAGGTACATTTCTTCTACACCCAATTTGTTGACAGTTTCTTTCATCAATTCATGAAAACATGTATTTTGTCAAATGCTTTCCCTGCATTTATTGACATCTCAATAGATCATATGTTTTCTATCTTTCAGTTTATTAATGTGATGTGTCACATTGGTTGATTTGTGTATATTGAACAAGCCCTGCATCCCAGGGATAAATCCCACTTGATCATGGTGACGTTCCTTTTAACATCTTGTTGAGTTTAGTTTTGTTAATATTTTTTGCGGACTCTTATATCTATATTCATCAGGGATATTGGTCTTTACTTTTATTTTCTTGTATTGTTCTTACCTGGCTTTGGTATGAGATAATGCTAACCTCATACAATGAGTTTGGGAGTATTCTCTCGTCTCCAATTTTTTGGAAGAGTTTGAAAAAGATTGGTGTTAATTCTTCTTTAAATGTTTGGTAGAATTCACGAGGGAAACCATCTGGACCTGGGCTTTCCTTTGTTGGGAGGTTTTTGATTACTGATTCAATCTCTTTATTTCTTATTGGTCTCTTCAGGTTTTCTGTTTCTTCATGATTCAGTCTTGATAGGTTGTATATTTCTAGGAATTTATCCATTTCTTCAAGTTATCCAATTTGTCAGCATATAATTTACAGCAGTCTTCTATAATCTTTTGTACTTCTGTGGTATCAGTCATAATGTCTCTTTCATTTCTGATTTTATTTATCTGAGTCTTCATTCTCTTTTTCCTTTCAGTCTAGCTAAAGATTTATCAATTTTATTTATCTTTTCAAAAAACCAGTTCTTAGTTTTGTTGATCTTTTGTAGTATTTTCTAGTCTCCATTTCATTTATTTCTGCTCTGATCTTTGTTATTTCCTTCCTTCTGCTTACTCTGGGCTTCATTTTTTCCTTTTCTAGTTCCTTGATGTGTAGAATTAGGTTGCTTATTTGAGAGCTTTCTTTTTTCCTTCTAAGCATTCCCTCTTAGGACTACTTTTGCTGCATACAATAAGCTTTTAAGTTTCAGTAGGTTGTGTTTCCATTTTTGTTTCAAGATAATTTTTTATTTCCCTTTTGATTTCTTCTTTGACCTACCTATTGGCCATTCAGGAGTATGGTGTTTAATTTCCACATACTTGTGAATTTTCCAGTTTTCCTCCTGTTATTGATCTCTAGTTTCATAGAATTGTGGTCAGAAAAGAAACATGGTGTGATATCATTCTTTTTAAATTTGCTAAGACTTGTTTTGTGACCTGTCATTCCATCTACCCTGGAGAATGCTCCATGTGAACTTAAGAAGAATGTGTATTCTGATGCTGTTGGATGGAATGTTCAGTATAGTTCAAGTCCAACATTTCCTTATTAATTTTCTGTCTGGATGATCTATCCATTGTTGAAAATGGGGTATTGATGTCCCCTACTATCATACTTCTATCTATTTCTCTCTTCAGATTTGTTAGTATTTGCTTAATATGTTTATGTGCTTTGATGTTGGGTACATCTATACTTATGGTTATTATGTCCTCTTGATGAATTGATCCTTTTATCATTATATAATGACCGTTTTAGTCTCTTTTACAACTTTTGAGTTAAAGTCTATTTTGTTTAATATAAGTATAGCTCCCCTGCTCCCTTTTGGTTTCCATTTGCATAGAACATATTTTCCATTCCTTTACTTTGAGCCATTATATATTTTTAAACCTGAAGTGAATCTCCCTATAATAAAGCATGAGAAGATAAAAACTCTCAGAGGAACTGTTCAGTTTTTGAGTGGTATTTAGAGGCAATGTAGAGGGCCCAGGATAGTCTCTCAAGATAGCAAAAGATTCTCAAAGTAAGAAATGGCCTTGGGGCAAGGACTGAATTCCAGCATAATAAAATGTTTCAGGGTAAAGATGAAGTTAAGGATGAAATTATACAACTCTTTGTTAAAACCTCAGAAAGATGAAACTTGTGGATATTTTCAGCTAGACAAAAGGTCTTCTAAAGAGCTTAAAAATGTTCCCTCAAGATTCTCTCAACTAAACGATAGGCTTCTAAGAATCTTAGAGGCATTGTCCTGCAGCAGCTTCTCAGGGAGCCCAAGGTAGAGAAGGACCTATCTTGAAGAACTTTGTGGAGTGGAATATAACTTGATATACTAAAATTCCACAAAGTTTTTAAAGGAATATGTCAGCTGGAACTGAAACGGTCAAAACGAAAAGAGTACACTTGTTATTGGAGCCCTGAGTCACCACGTAAGAAGTCTGAACACCCAACTGGTAAGACCATGTGGACACATCCTGAAACTATGTGGAGAGACAGACTGGCCCAGCTTAGTGCAGCCTTCCAGCCATCCTGGCCAAGCCACTAAACACGCGAGTGAGGACATTTTGGGCCCTCCTATCCAGACTTGTCACTGACTGAATATTACCAAGTGACCCCAGTTGATGCCTCATAAAGCAGTAGAATCTCCCTGCTCAAATTCCTGACCAATAGATTGTGAGCATATGAAATGGATAGTAACTTTATACTACTAACTATGGGGTGTTTTCTTAGTTGCAATAGATAAAGGGCAAAAAATCTTGTCAATGCCAGAATGATCTCACCAACAAGAGTAACAATTCAGCCATCATGTTTCTCTAGGCTTTAAACCTTCTAATGCTTTCTCTCCTGATAGATATCACACAATTCCTGGGTATGTTATATATGGCCAGAGAGAGTCTGGACCCTGTCCAAATTTTCATAATTTTTTTTCACATTAATCTGTGCTTTAAATAAAATATCTTGCTAACTGCTTATCCAAATGTTCCACAACAATCCACCCCCTGAGCAGTTATGAAATTGATCTTAATAAATGCAGGTCTGATCTTACCAATCCCATCCTTAAAACCCAGCAACCACTGTTGTGCTTGAGATAAAGTCCGCATTCTGAACCATCTATCCCTTCGGTCCTTTCTTTGCCATTCTCCCAGCACTCTATAGCTTTAAATCTCCTAATAAACTGCTAAGTCTCATTTCTGGGCTCTGGAACATGCTATTCCCTTTGCCTGGAACATTTCGTCTCCTAGTTCTTCTCTTGGCTAACTCACAATCATTCATTTACCCTTCGTCTCTTTAATGAGACTTTTCTTGAGTCTTTGCTCTATGCTCCTACATCTTGGGCTTACAGGATCTTAGTGCTTATCACCCTCACTTGGACTAAATATTACTCCAAAAATTGTGTACAATTTTGGATAAGCTAATTCTAATGCCCTTATGTTTTTAAACATCTAAAAAACTGACTGATGAAATTATTTTTTGCATTTAATACATTTTCATTACAAAATAAAAGAGCAAAAAGGAAAAAGATAAATAGTCCACATATTGCTGAAATTTGGCTCACAGCCACCATGATATTAATATTGATGTCCTCATGAAATTCCATGAAAATGGAAATAGAGAAACTCAGAAGTATTTCTTAAAAGATTAAAACTCTCATTTGTCTTTCCTATAACACAGTAAATCAAAAAGTCTTATGTCTGTTCTATATGCTATAATGCTTTCCAACGTAGTTTTTGCTGAAAGGCTACTTTCCCTTTTTTAAACAATAGCTTTGAAAGTGGAGGATTTCGTAATGATGTGTTAAGAAAATGACCCTTATATTTTCTTCAATTATAATTATGTGGGAAACTTAATAAAATCACTTTGAAAGTACCAGGTTACAATCCCTACCAAGGAAGTCAACTTTTTACTTAAAGATTCTCTATCCCAGAGTGAAGAGAACAACTGGGACAACTAGCCCTTGAAGATCTGGGGATAAGTTAGCTCCTTAACAGGATGCTGCAAGAGAATGTGAATGATCATTTTGTTTCTTGTCCCAAGGTTAGAACATATCTCGTAAGTTCTGGGTGCTTAAAAGAGAAGTCAATTCATTGTATACATTGGATGTCTGAGAGGATTTCACTAAGATTCTTGGGACACTCTTTACTTAAAATCATATGGTATTAATGGTAGTTTACTTCTTGCTTTGTAGTTGTTTTTACATGATAATGATTTGAGATATTTCCAATTTAAAAACATTCGTCTCAATAAACAACAAGGTCCTACTGAATAGCACAGGGAACTATATTCAATATCCTGTAATAAATCATAATGAAAAAGAATATGAAACTGAACCACTTTGCTGTTCACCAGGAACTAACACGACATTGTAAATCAACTATACTTCAATTAAAAAAAAAATTCATCTCAGAACAAGCACTGGCCCTCGAGGAAGTTCTCCAATTTAGGTGCTACTTAAATGTTTTAAAACAAAGATTTGCTTTGCCGTAGAGTAGCTTCCCTTTAATTTAAACTCCATAAAGCAAAATCATAAGGAAACAATGGAGCTTTGTTAAAGAGTAAAGAAAGCTCTCCATCTCCTTTTCTTGTGGGGGAATGTCCAAATTACTTTCTTCTCTTCATTTAAGTTATAATTGTTTAGAAAAAGATCATGGTCTATTTTAAAAGTGTGATTTCCCATGAACTCTTGACATTTGTTTCATTTTGCAAAAACTGCCTTCCCTCTGTCTTGCAGAACTCCATACCTAAGTTACCAGCCGCCATTAGACTTGTTTTCTACAAGACCATTTCCCAGTGGACCAACTCACCTTCCTCCAGGGAAGGCTGGGACACTTGCCATGCTTCAGAGGAGTCAGTGCTCTCCAAATGGAGCTGAGGCAGGTAGACTACCTGTCTCACAACTACAGAAGGCAATTCTGGAATACATGATTTGGCTTGTGTCAAATCTATGCCTTCCAGGGCTGCTTTTAGAAGATCCCTAATGCCAGTATTCTACTTTGTCTGTGCTTATGGCCAATGGCAGTGATGCCATAAAAGACTGCTTCATTGCCAAAGATATTATTTTTTCATTCTCTCTATCTTCATTTGATATGGTTTTGTTAAACAGATGCAACCTTATTAAAAGGAAACCCTTGTTACTCTGGTGCCTACTAGGAACATTATGGTTAGAAGTAACTCATTACAACATCTTTAATAAACTTTTTTCCCAGCATTCTGTGTTTTAATTTGATCATAAAAATTTTTTTCTTAGCTGACCATGACACCTCCCAGCTTGGGAACACTTTTATATTTTGAATAAAAATTGAATCCACTTGGCAATTTCTAATGAACGTAAGTAAGTGGAAATGATTTACACCTGTACCATTCTCCCCCATTTCACTGCCGTCTTTGGTGACAGAAGTACCAATTTTCAATGCCTCAGAACCCAATAATTAAAAGTAATTTACTTTATGTTCTCATACTACAAAGTGAACAACATCAAGCCACACAGAGGTGTATTTGGGTCCATACGAGAAAAAAGTGCTAGTAAATTCCATACTCTGCAGCATCCAGAGGTAGACTCATGCCATGTCTCCGGTGACTCTTCCGACCTTTACGGCACCATGCCTTTAGTACACCATGAATGTACTAGGTATTTAATAACCATTTGTTGATGTGGTTGTATTGTTTATGGCAAAAGTCTTAGGTCTTCCAGAGAACATCAGAATGACTCCCTCACGAGGAGCACTCATTTTTACTTTTTTGTAGGTAAGAGTTTGAGTAAAATGCCAACCAAAGGGCTACAGTTCTGGGGACAGAGAGTAAACTCTGACAAAGATGTATTTGCTGATCTGGAAAGCAAACTCGTGCACCAGGAATTCAATTATTAAAACAAAACTATTGATGGAAAGGATACTCTGGTCCAGTTCATCAGGGTAGAAGGATCAACCTACAAGCTCGGCAAAGTTCATCTTAAGCAAAGGAATAGATAAGGGCTCTGGAAGTTTCCATGTTTAGGCCTTCCAACCACTGGTTCAGCCCTTCCAACCACAGGTTCAGCCCTTCCCAGGACATGATCTAATCCTCACCATGGCAACCAATAAGATTCCTTGTACATCTTGATTGCATTTCAGATCTGCTCCCGGACTGCACCTACCTAGACCCGGAATGCTTCTCAGCACCCTGAATCAAACTGGATGAGGACCCACCAGGCTGTTTGAGATCCTGTTTGAAACTCACCAAGAATTCTAACTTCAAGCATGGGATCTGCCTCAAATTCCTATACCCGTGTCTCACGCACCACTCAGTACCCCATGATAAAGAGACTGATCCAGAGCAAACTCCGTGAGTGGGATTGCTGGGCACAGCTCTAAACTCCCTGTCCATCCCAGGCTCTGCTATTCTCCCTCCCCAAGCTGCCAAGGCAACCCCACTGCATAGGTCCCAGAAGCATTTCTGCCAAAATTTCCCAAGATATACTAGAGAAATCATGCACTGATTTGGGACAAGTTAGGTTGTGTTGTGAATGGCTCTGGTGCACGCTGGCCCTTGAAAAGCCCTGTGCCGTTTGGGGATGCAGACATCATCTAGGCCCAATTCAAGTGGCCTGTCCTCTGCAGGCTTTCTCCAGTCACTCTGATTAAACATGCTCATGGGGCTTCCCTGGTGGCGCAGTGGTTGAGAGTCCGCCTGCTGATGCAGGGGACATGGGTTTGTGCCCCGGTCTGGGAAGATCCCACAAGCCGTGGAGCAGCTGGGCCCGTGAGCCACGGCCGCTGAGCCTGCGCGTCTGGAGCCTGTGCTCTGCAACGGGAGAGGCCACAACAGTGAGAGGCCTGCGTACCGCAAAAAATAAATAAATAAATAAATAAAAAATAAGACATAAACATGCTCATGGCCCTTGACTTCTCCTCTGTGGCCCTTATAGGCAGTAATCATCCAGGCATTAGAGTAATTTACAGTATAAGCTGCCCCTCAGGTGAGCCCCATAAGGGCAAGGGCCGTATTTACCTTGTTTACCATCAGATCCCTAGAACCCAGCATGTAGTTTTGTGTCAATAAATGAATTAATGAAGTGGCTAATTAGGAATTGGATTGAATTAAACATGATGCCTAAATACATAAATTATTTCATTCTAGATTAGGCTTAAAAGTGTAAGAGAGGCAATTGTATCACCTCATTTAAACATTGATTTATTCTGGAATACTGCTAATTGGTTAAGAATAAAGAATTGAAAATCAGGCAAACCTGACCAACTGTTTGACATTTGGCAAATTACCATCTCCAAGTCCATTTCCTCACCGGTAAAATTTTTAAAAATTAAGAAAATATTCTTTAGTGTAGTAACATGGATATTTTCCTTTGTAACCTTCAAAAATGAGCAGATGTACACTTCCCCTCCCAACATTAAGAAAGAGATGAGAGAGAAGAAACAAAAATACAATGGGCACTAGCGTTGTTTCTAAGCGTTTCCCCACCGAGAGTTGGTCCCTTGCCCTTGCCACTCCATCGAGCCCATGAAGTATAGCTCAACGAATAACTAACAGATGATTACATTTATGAGGAGAGAGTACTCAGAACAGACAGCTACTTCCTACAGGTGACAAGCAATCTTCCGCCGGGGCTTCACCTGATGAGTCATTTTGGGACGTGATCACAAGGGTTGGAGACTGATGAAATTATCCTGTCCAGCATCAAACACAAAGTGGTTGTAAATCAGCAGAGGCTGTGGCAGAGGGAGAGCAGCTCATTCTTTATGCTTTGCAGGCAGTCTTCCACCTGGGGGCTGCATCAAGCTTCCTAACAATCATTAAGTGACCCTATAAAGAGATTTAATTTTTTTAAAAAACATTAGCTAGCTATTGACTCGAATCCTTCAGCTGTCATGAGGAAGTTGATTTGAAAGCAAGTTGTATGATTTAAAAACTTGAATGTGCTGAGGTTAACTCAGCATAGCACAGCAACATGTGTAAATAAACAGACGCCTATCTGTTATAACTCTCCATTTGACCTTGCCAGACGATTGCGTACTGAACTTAGACTATCATCACGTTTCCAGAGGGTCACTTAGGGAAAGGCAAAACAAAATAAAAAAGCAAGCCAGCTAGAGTTTAACCTGGTCAAGGGAGTTCTGCCGAATCAGAAATTGATCTTGCAAATGCATTCTATAAAAAGAGAAGGAATAAAATATGGATGATTTATCCGTGGTATCTGCTGAACGGCCCTTGATTTACACATGATCTAAAGAAATGTGGAGAAACCATTCTGAAGTTGCCCTGTGGATGGAATCATATTTTAAGAGTAAAAAACTGGTAGGTTTCATTGAATAAGGAAGCTTTCTAAGGATGCCATTTCCCCCTCACCGCAAAAGGGATTCATTTGCATTGTTCCCTTTAGTGGTGTTGGGAAGTTCCAGTGTAAATCCTTTAGGTTTCACTGTAGGAACCAGCTCCTCAGAGGTTCCCAATGCTTGATGATCTGCACAAAATTGTGGCTTTAAAAAGTGAATGGAAAAACTGTTTTTTAAATGGTTATGCTAGAAAGGTAACCGAGCTTACCCGGGGTCATGCTGTAGGCTTATACAATCCCAACGCCTTCCTGATTTCCTTGCAGAACCTGCTATGCAAGGGCATTTGAGTGGCTCTGCGTGAAAGGCCTGCGTACATTTAAATAGGCTGTTTGAATAGGAATTGTGACTGATGTAAAAATACCCCCTGCATTTTATTTAGTTCTTAGTTCTCCATTTGTAATTAAAATGAAGCTTCTAAAATGCCTCGTTTCCCTTAAATTTTATATCATATTTGATCACCTAACAGTGTTCTTCAGGTAATTTTGCAGAGATGATTGACGGGGATATTAGTTTAATTTTTTTTTAATTGAGAACTTCTCACATAATTGTCAATACGTGAGGGAAAAAAGAAAATATCTCTGATGAACTGTACTTGAAAAGAATAGGGAAGTGGGTGTAGCAACGGGCTCCTGAGATTCCCAAGGAGCGTGATCTCCAACACTTCACTGATGGCTATTTTTGTGTGTGCTCTGAGGTGCTCTCTCGGTAGTTGCACTTTAATTATCCTGCACTTTGTTCAGGGAAAGTATGTATTGGCTCCCGGCCAATGTGGGCTAGGACTCTTCTTGTCACTACAGTGTCTAACAGCATGTACAGAACAATATCCCAATTAGATCTTTAAATGTTAGAAACATGATACACCAGTGCATTTTTCTCAGAGGCTGATCAGTGGGAAGTTTCAAAAACACACAGAAGGTAAGCTTCATTCTAATCCTTTAAACATCAGCCCAAGAAGGGAGCCAAAGAAGCTGAAAATATAATATGTCAATATCTCTTCGGCTTGTAATTTTATCTTTAAAAAAATTTATCGATCAGAATGACCAAGCTGTTATTTTCGAAGAACATTCCTTTTGTTATTGTCACCTCCCAAGACACGACTTTATTTCTTAGATAACAAAGGGAACTTTTTCTGCCTCTAGATTCATAATGTTTTATTGCCAACTTGAGATATCTGGATAAATTAACATGAGGGATACTTAAAACAACCATGTAACTTACATCCCTGTCAGGTTAATTCTCCAAACTAACAACCTGGAATACCTCTCTCTTTCTCTCTGTCTCTCTGTCTCTCCTCTCTTCCAACCCCCATTTGTAAGAAAAACATATGTGCAAAGGAAGCACGCTCCTTTTATTCTTCTACCCTGTTGAGACGATAATTGTGTAAAATGTCTGGACTAAGTTACAAAAGCCAAAGACAACCTTTAATTTACATCCTGCAATGGGTTAAGAGTCCAGTCAGTCTTCTCTGTTTCTATCAGTCACTCTCTTTATAATAATTGAACTAAGTTATTTAAAATGGTAAAGTATTTAAATTCTCCCCATTGGCACTACAATCAAACACCACATGAATTATCAGCTCCATGAATTATTATCTCAGTTTTCATGACGACCATATAAAGGCTTCAGATATACCTGTGCTGATGATAAGCCTTCTAGCTGAGTAAATGGGGAGCAGGGGTCATAACCAAAGAACAGCAAAAGATACAGTTCTGGGGTCACTGGGGAAGAAGGGAAAAGTAAGTTCAGATCTTCACACACCCATGTGTGGCCTCACTCCCTCTCCCTTTCTCACACACACATACACACACAATTAGACTCCCTTCTATGACGTTAGCACAACAGATGCCTTAAGTGTGATTATTTGGTACAATATTTCAAGTTTTCTTAGTTCACTGTAACCTTTCCAAAAAAGAATGAAATATGTGTGCTTTCTATTGCTTATCATTCATAATTATGTACTCCTTTCAAAAAACTACTCCACTGATGCCAAAAAAACTGGACACACTCCTTCTTTCAAGATACTGGCTAACATTTGAAGAAGAATGATGGGACTTCCCTGGTGGCACAGCAGTTAAGAATCCGCCTGCCAATGCAGGGGGACACGGGTTCGAGCCCTGGTCCGGGAAGATCCCACACGCTACAGAGCAAGTACTGAGCCCGCGTGCCACAACTACTGAAGCCCGCGTGCCTGGAGCTGGTGGTCTGCAACAACAGAAGCCACCACAGTGAGAAGCCGCACACTGCAACGAAGAATAGCGCCCGCTCGCTGCAACTAGAGAAAGCCTGAGCACAGCAACGAAGACCCACTGCAGCCAAAAATAAATAAATAAATAAAAATTTAAAATTCTGTCTGGAAAAAAATAAAATAAAATAAAGAAAAATGACTGTCCAAAATTCTATAAGTGAAGTACCACAGTATGCTGAAGGAAGAGATGGGATAATTATTGGACAATGGATTTTAAAATAATTTTAAGCTACTAATGCCAGGGTAAATGTTGATTAACATGGCAAATTAGAGAAATCTGAGACAATTATGCAATGTAAACTGCTGTCTTCACGAATCTTCTTTTTCATGGGCTTCACTCTAAAAGTGACTAGCAATGACCAGTGTCTCCGATCACTTCCCCATGTTTAGTTCTACCTAGATCCCCGCAGGAAGGGACTGTTAACCTGGAAAAGAATGAGTCATCCAATACCACACCATATTTTAAGACCCAAACATGCACAATGTTTATTAAAGGCATAGAATCCATAAACTTGGAAGTCTTTTATGGGTCTTCAAAACAGATATAATCTTGGCAGGAGTGTAACGGAATTTACCGCTGGTGCTCAGAGTTGATTTCAGGGCCTTTCTGGTACCCAGATTAAAGGATTTAAAAGCTAATCTAATGAAATATTTTTATCAGGAGAATAAACAAAATAATAATTCAGATTAACCTTGAATAAATGCAATTCAGTGACCAAGTCATCTATTTTAATATACATGTCTTTCGTTGATATGGTAGGTTCCAGAAATATTGCAAAACCTTGATTTTTCTCCAACATTCTTTTACGGATCAGGAAATGGCCACAGGGAAAGTCAAGTGACTTGCCCAAGGTTGCATGGCTGGTGAGTCACAGACCAGGATTAGAGCCTGTGACTAGACTCTCTCCATAATCTTCTCTGTGCTGCTCCCCAGCATGACCTTCGCAGCATTAACATGTGATAAATTCCTGCTTCCAGAAGATGTCCAGCTTGTCAAAGCAGACCCACTGCAGTTACAAAGATGACAGTTGGCTTTCTTTAACGTCCCCTTCCACTTCAGTGGATTCAGTGCAGGGCCACACTGAGCCATAACTGAGCAAAACAAAAATCAATAATACTGATCTTGTCTGATTTAAAATATGGGTATTTTACTCATTGTGGATTTTTAGGCAGTGATTTTAACACTTAAGAGTGTCATTAAAATAGTTTTTTGGTGACTGAGCTTTTGGGCACCGCTACTCCCCTTAAATTTTGCCACCCCCCAGGCAAGTACCTTACTTGCCTGATT
The DNA here is from genome assembly GCF_951394435.1 of Stenella coeruleoalba. Taxonomy (NCBI): domain Eukaryota; kingdom Metazoa; phylum Chordata; class Mammalia; order Artiodactyla; family Delphinidae; genus Stenella; species Stenella coeruleoalba. The sequence continues at coordinate 32,227,951 of NC_137155.1, forward strand.
TAGTCCCTGGTACTTTACCTGTGACTAAAAAATACTATCCAATTTCTCCCACCAAGTATTTCAGAGTGGCAGATCGTATTTGAGAAGGTACAGGAAGGAAGTACTCACTTCCATTTTGCTACTGGCACTTGTCTGTGAGCTCAGGGCTGGTGTGCAGGTTTATGAGCCCCCCAGATGGAGAGCTTGTCCTCACCTGCTCAGGAAGGAGGTGAGATGGGAACCTCTATTGCTCTGGATTTCTTAATAGAAGGCCAGGGACCTCTTGTGGGTCGTATACTGGGAAAGCCATCATCTACCTATATTTTCTCTATTGCTCATCTAGATTATGTTTAAAGCTAGTATCTATTTGGGGGATCTTTAGGATTGTGGAGGGATGTGAAGAGTGAGTGGCTCTCTAGGGCGTCATGTAGCATGATCTCAAGTTGATGAACCTCCATCCCAGAGTATGTAGAGATGGGAGCTCCACAGCCTCCCTTCCAAAAAACGAACATGTTTTAAGTATGCTTGTGGAAATACAGCACTCATTCAATGTATACTTGCTAGTGTTTCATTTTAAAAAGCTGGAAACATATTTTGCAAGTTTTTTCTTAGCTAAGACAACTTGAAGGGGACAAGGCAGTGCCAAAATAAATATATTTTAAAAAAGAAACCTGAAATACTATATTTTATTGAATTCTTTCAATCAAATGTAAGTTCATCTGTATTTGTTCTCATATTTAGCCTGGCAGTTAGCATGTATTTCTTTATGTACCTGGTCTTGTTCCAAATTACAGAGTCCTGATGACAGATTCAATAAGATACGGTATGTTAAAAAAAAGAAAGAACAGAAAACTCACCCAGGGAGTGCTCGAAAACTACTCAACAACTATTAGATACTCCTACTGCTTTTCTACTGAAGGAACATTCTGGAGGGAAAATTCTAGTCTGCAATGGAAATTGCTTTTCCAGTAATTATACTACCAACCTGAGCGGAGCAATTACTTTAAAAATTAAAATATTAAAAAAAATTAAAATATTTACATTTAAAAATATATTTCCCCTGAAAGTTGCAGTTACATGGGAAGAGGGAAAAAATCGATACTCTTTGTGTCTCATGATCTTTAAGTTATGTCTGTCTTCATGGATTTTGATAGCTTACATTTTGCTGGGTTTTCATTTAATCTTAGCTAACACCCTGAACAGAAAACAGAGCAAGTAGGTAAAAAAAATCATCCATGAACCATAATAAATGGATTTCTGCCAATGACAGGTCATGATACAGAAAAAAATCTGTGATGACCCTCTTTCCTCTACACTCATTTATCTCTTCCTGGTGTCCACTGATAGATTCTTGCTGTATGATTTATTGCAGAAAAACACCACCTAGAAATGGGCTTTTGATAAAATTGTTCAAGGATTCCTGGACAATAAATCCTAATCTTAACATGCAATGCTGTAGAATGTTTCACCTTTCTTATGCTATAAATAAAATATGCCAAATGTGATAATAAATCCATACATTTAAGCGCTATCTATGTAGGTTAGGAAATAAAGTCATAGTATGTAGGCTTGATGTTAATAGCAGCTCTAAGCCTGAGGATATTGATGGCAGTATTTGTGCATTTGCCATCCAAATTTTTTAGCACTTTACAGTACCTGTGAAATTTCATGGCTTTCACCTGCCTGGGAAGGCTTGCTCTGCAGAGCATATGTGGGTTAAGCATAATCAGTTTATGGTGACTTGAATCAAAAGAAATGTCTCCTGAACACAGACAACTTACTCTAGGAGACAGATGAAATTCTGAGTTCATGCAGAGACCTTTCTCATAATTAATCAGCTACCAGAGGAAGAGATGAGAGGCTCAGTCACCTCACTGTGACCCCCCTAGTGGCACAGGGTGTTAAGCATACAGAGCCCTAGTATTTAGGCTTCTTCTTATAAACTCAGGGACAGGTATCTGACCTCCACTCGCAGTAGAAGGTTGAGGGAACCAAGCCCTACTAACCTTCTCTGAGCTGATTTGCTCATCACTATGTGGGAACCTGAAGACAGATTTGAATTACCAAGTGCTTTTAAAGCATATAAACTATTGCAAGCAACCATCTATTCAAAAAGATGGAGGCAAGATCTTAATCTGGCTCAGGGTTTCTCAAACTTCACACTATTGACACTTGGGACCAGATAATACTTTGTTGTGGGTGACTGTTCTGTGCATTGTAGGATGTTTGGCAGGATCTCTGGGCTCTACCCACTAGATGCCAGTATCCTCCTCTCCATCCTCCCAGGTTCTGATAACCAAAAATGTCTCCAGATGTTGCCAAATGTCTTCTGTGGGATGAAATCATCCCTGGTTGAAAACTATTGATCAAGCCTACTAGAAATATGTTCATAAAAACCATGACATTAAAGAGGGCAAAACTACTTTTGTTTGCAGAAAAAAAGAAAAAGGAATCAATTCAAGAATAAAAGATACTAAGTTTGAGAATGAGAGTGAGTTGGCTTTTATTTTAGAGAGGGTTGCAAGTATCTGTGGAATGATCTCCCAATGCCATGCACAGAGAAAAGGAAAAGTCCCCTGAAATGCCGGCAGTTTGGCCAACTGCTAAGAAATTGCGCGTTAAATACCACATTTGTGTAATCGTTTACATTGAACCTGACAAAATTAAGATACAAATATAAAAATAGTGTGTATTTTGAACAGGGTAAGCACACTAGAAAGAAAGAAATGAGAATCAAAGAACCTAAGGGAAGTCTTTTTTTCTCCAACAAATTGAAAGTGGAGAAATCCATTATATCATGTGTAGCTTTCTTTGTGTCCTCAGATATTTATTGAAGGTCAAAGACAGAGATGCCTAATGGGTTATGATTATGTGAAATGAAGTGAGAAACAATGTTTTATAACAGCAAACACTTTTTATAGTGACAATGTATTATGTTCACTAAAACGTGTTACAGCTGCCTTTCCCCTGGTATCCATGGCTCAAAGCAGGAAAATAATATGTTACTCAAGAACTACATAGAAATTGGGCGTGTGACTTGTTCAGAGCCAGGGCTCTCGTCTCAAGACCCAGGAAAATTTCCCACTATGCTTTGTCCAACTTGAATAACTATTTGCTCTAAAAAAAATTCTATTGCTTCCTTCATATCATTTTTTTCCATCACAGTTCTGAGAAAAAGTTATATTTTAGTGATAACAAATTTATGAAGATTTATATCAGGTCTCACATATATTTGAGCTTGAGGATACCTTTACAATGCTAAAAAATTTCAAAAATATTCTCATTCATGCATTCATGCCTTTATTTATTCAACAAATATTTATGGAGTGCTTCTCAAGTGCCAAGCTCTGGGGACGCTGTGATGAGAAAAAAAGAAAGAATCCCTGCCCTTGTGAAGCACAAAGTCTAATGGGAGACTCAGGGGGCGGGGGAGGGATGGACTGGGAGTGTGGGGTTAGTAGATGCAAACTATTACACATAGAATGGATGGACAACAAGGTCCTACTGTATAGCACAGGGAACTATATTCAGTGTCCTGGGATAAACCATAATGGAAAAGAATATAAAAAAGAATGTGTATATGCTTGTCTACTGTCTATTGCTTCCTTCATATCTTTTTTTTTTTTTTTTTTTTTTTTTTTTGCGGTACACGGGCCTCTCACGGTTGTGGCCTCTCCCGTTGCGGAGCACAGGCTCCGGACGCGCAGGCTCAGTGGCCATGGCTCACGGGCCCAGCCGCTCCGCGGCATGTGGGATCTTCCCGGACCAGGGCACGAACCAATGTCCCCTGCATTGGCAGGCGGACTCTCAACCACTGCGCCACCAGGGAAGCCCCCATATCATTTTTATACATACACATATGTATGTATAATTGAGTCACTTTGCTGTACAGCAGAAATAAACACAACATTGTAAATCAACTATACTGCAATTAAAAAAATGAGAGATGCAACATGTTCACTGTTATATCTTAAGACTCAACACAGGGCCCAACACAATTCACATGCACCATACATGCTGGTGGAGGTTTAATGCATGTAGACACGTAGAATAAAATCTGAACTGTTTCTTTAGGTCTGTGGGCCCTGCAACACCTGGCTCCTGCCTTTCCGACCTTACCTCTTAGCATCCTTCCCCTCACTTACTGTGCTCCACCCATACTGCTTCTCTCTGTTTCCTTGGTCATGCCAAGCTTCACTCTCCCACCCACACCCCACATGCCCCACAGACTTTCCTCCTTGCATAAAAATCTCTTCTTCCAAATCTTTCCCTGGCTGCTTCCTTATAGTTTAGTGTTCAGCTCAAATGTCACCTCTTCACTGAGGCCTTCCCTGACCTGTCTCTCATAGTCCTGTTTAATTTTCTTGATAGCACTAAACACTATCTGATATTTTCTTGTTTATTTTCTGACTCTCCATAAAGAATGTTTGTCCTGTTTGGACAGGAACTTTGTCAGCCATGTTTATCAACTTAACACCACTGTCTAGAACACCTGGATCACAGTCAACACTCAAATATTAGTGGAATGCTGAAGAAAACAAATTCATATGTAAATTATAAGATGCAAGATGCTACTAAGGGAATACAGAATTATCAGGGAGAATAAATAGCAAGGGGAGATCTGTAAGGTACAATTAGTGAAGAACTTGCTGAGGATGTAGTTTTTAGGCCAAGGCAAATGCTATTAGGAATAGGTGTGGACAGGCCCCAAGGCAAAACAAGCTTTTTGTCTTAGAGGGGCTAAGAGGAAGCTGTGTGATTGGAGCTTAGTAAGCAGAGGAGAGGCGAGAATGGAGAAGTAAGAGGAGGCATGTCATGTACGGTAGGGGTAGGGAAACAATGGCCAGTGGGCCTGCCACATATTTCGGTGAATAAAATTAGATTGGAATACGGACATTTCTTTTTGTTTACATACTGCCTATGGTTGCTTTCTCACTACAACAGCAGAGTTGAGTAGGTGCAATAGGGATTGTTTTACCTGCCAGCAAACCTAAAATATTTACAATCTGGCTTTTACAGAAAAAAGACGATCAATCCCTAAGGCCTTGAGGCTGAAGGAAGAGGCTTGGGTTTCACTTTAATGCAACGGTGTGCAGATTATTCGACATTCCTTCCTTCTAGGGCTGGCGTCTATGTCCCCTCACCATGAATCGGGCTCTGTGACTCCTCAGCCAATAGAATATCGAAGAAGCGATACTGTGTGGGTTTCTGGGCTCAGGCTTTAAGAAACTGACCACTTCTGCTCTGTGTCTCTTGAAACCTGGCTACCATGTTGTGAGGAAGACCCAGTAGCCCACTGGGAAGTCTGCAGGGGGAGCCTCGCCATGGGCACCAACAGCCAGCACAAACTTGCCAAGCTTGTGAAGAAGCTCTCTTGAACGTAGATCCTCCAGCTCCCAGAAGAGCCATCTACTTGAGACCACGTGGAGCAGAAATGAGCTGTCCTTACCCAGATTGCAGATTTGTGCGCAAAATAAATGACGGTTGTTCTTTTTAGCCACTGTGTTTTAGGGTGTTTTGTTATGCAGTGATAGGACCTAGAACAAATGGGAAGGCATCTCCATAGTTTTATACTTCCTTTAACATAGGTCATGTAAAATCACTTCCTTAATGTTTATCCTATCTGTTTCCCTTTCAAAGTACCTTTCGACTGATCACCCAACTTCATTCATTCAGAAGTGCCTACTGTGTGCAGGAGGCTAGAGCGTAAATAGTCATTGCTTGGTAGTTTGATATTTGAACACAGTATTCAGTTTGAAAGTGAAGTCTCATAATTCCAGTACTTCTGTCAATACAGAGGAACATGTATCTAAACACTCATTTATGCAAAATGATTTTTCCATTCTTGAATTTTAATTGTGAAATTTGGTAACCCCTATTTTTTGCCATTTTCTAAAATTTCAAAGAACAGTTCAATGATAATTGCAGCATCCTCATATTAATAAAGCTGGCACTTCAGAAATATCAAATTATCATCCTATTTATGAATTAACCATTTTCCTTTAAACATATACATGTAGAGCCAGTTTTTTTCTTAATACATAAAAATTCAATCATAATAAATGGAATTAGATTTTAAATTAGAAAAATGAGTACCTGAACATGAGGAAAAGGATTCAGAAAAGTTGAAAAATGAAAGCGTTCCGTATATTGTCCTGTTTGGAAATCTGGCCTGGTACTCTGAAGATTGTTATAGAAAAAAGCTGATAGAAAAATTTCTTCAGTGCTATGCAAATATTCAATTTATGAAGAAAACTATATTGTCTGCCTGCATATGAAGAATAAAAATCACTAGGCTTTTTTTTTTAATCTTTTAATCTTTTCATTTTACAGGTCACTATAATAGGGCATGTTACGAAAAAATTGTTTTCTGCCAACTTTACAGTTCAAACTCTAAGACTGAAATAGTCTATGGTGGAAAAAATGATTTGCATCTGGAATCTCCAGTTGAACCTGCCACATGACTGAGCTAGTTTTATAAAGAAGCTAGAAATCTGACACCACAGCAAATGAAGAAAATGAGTTCAATCACTTAACAATCTCGCTGCCTTGGATCCTGATGGTTGGAGCTAACAACACATGGTAAGGAAAGAACAGCAGGTAAAAATATTGAATGTCTATGGACCACTGACGGCTGGGCTTATCACACAAGCCAAAACAAGCACACTTCCAAGGACATGGAGAGAAGAGAATACAAGATGATTAGATTATGGGTGCAAAAGGGAAATTCTGTGTTGATAAGCTGGCAACTGAAGGGCTATGACACGGACCTGGTTGGGAGCCGTTCCTAGCATGCCAAAGCAGCACCATGGAATCAACGCTTCAGCTCAATGGAGACTCTATTTTCAGAACTCAATCATTAAGTTACGTTTACCACCAGTTGGCCATCCTGGGTTAGAAAACAAGTGTAGAGGGGCAAAACACGGAAACTCAGAGCAAGGGAGAGAGAAAGGCAGAGCTGCAGGCCCAAGCAGACACTGCCAGAAACACTTCTCCAAAGTTAATGACTGTACACTGCTGGGCATCTTATAAAGGTATTGGATGTGACAGAACTCTGGAAATTGTTCAAAAAGTTCTCCTAAAGGGAAGATTGAACATGCTCATGAAGGAGGCATCCTCAAGAAATGGTTTAAGAACACTGGCTCTTTCAACAGCATCATTGGTGTTTAATTCCTAGGATGAATAGTGGCTTTACAATGTTCACCTTACATACTAAATATTACATGACACAGAACTGGGTTTAAGTTCCAGCTCATTTACTGTGTTACTTTGAGGAAATTACTTCAATGTTTTGTACTTCAGCATCTATAAAATGTATATAAAAGTATAAATGTATAAAATAACTGTATTTGGATTGTTTAAGGGTTGAATGAGACCGTACATGGGAAGTATAAAGCACGTAGTTGTGAATTTTTTTAGGGTTGAGGATAAGGATTCAGAGACCAGAAAATAACATCCCAGCACAGACGGTAATGGAACAAGGATGGCATTGGACACACAGAAGAGGATCAGCATAATTTGGAAAATGGGATAAAATAAGATTCTGGACTGAACTATATCCGAGGCTATTCCCTCACTTATAGTGTTAAGGGGTTTCTACTGAATTCTTAGCACTGATACAGGAAATTCCACCGAATAGCTCCTGCAACTTGTTGAATAAAATTGCAGGGTTTTTTTTAACAGTAATAGAAAATTAAGATAATTTTTATTCCATACTGTGGGTTTAGTCATTCTCAACATTTCTGAGAGAATATTCCTGTATAAATTTACTCACTTTTATCAAAGGGATAAGTGTAAGAATGAAAGAGGTAACTTCCTAGAGGTTGCTGTGGCTTAAAATATCCTTGACCTTTAAGATACTAGTAGCAGAACAAAAAATGGGAATGAAGGCAGGGGCAATGAAGACAGACATTCTCCCTCCTTCATCCCAGTAGCAGGCCACAGCAGCATCCCTTTAAGATGTAGACCCCTCTGGATGGAGTCATGCATGCAACTTTATCAGATATCATCTTGGGTTGAGACTTTATTAAGATTTATTTGGCAGGCAGCTGAAAGTCAAAATGGGTTAAATACTGGGTATGTGAAGCAAGATGAGAAGGAAAAAGGGACTCTCAAGAAAGAGGACAGAAGATGGTGATGATGTATAAAAGGTAAGTACTATGGAGTTATCCAGTTGCTGAGGACAAGCTTCTGGGTCATTGCCCCATATTTCGGGTCATAGTCTCTCTCCACTGCCTGCAAGGTCATTATCCTTGTTACCATGTTCCAAATCAAACAACTGGTAGCTCCAACTCAGAAGTCCTTTACAATAACCCAGCCAAATATTTGAAAAGATTCAAACCATTACCTGCTAGAGTAACCTGTAGAATTAGTGTAGGCTCCTGAGTTAGAATATATTCTCTCACTGATGAAAGATGCAAATTACGTTATAAAAATGGAAGTGTTTAATGACTGCAATGTAAAGCAATGAATTACCCAGAATTCCACACCTTGTGGTAAAAGTTAGGAAAGAACCACAGATAAGGATTACAGGGCATCTATTCCTAAGGTGTTCCACCTCAGTGGAAATGAGGTGCGAAGTCATGGCTGAATCACACACACAACCAAGAGAAGAAAACAAAATAAAACCGGATGGGTTGTACATACTCCATCTCATAAGAATCACGTTTCCTCACGAGGAAATATATTTAAGCGGAAATCAAATCTTACACGTGGATTCTAGGAGACCTTGCCTTTTCATATCAGGAAGGAGGGTTTCAGCATCCTCTAGTCTAGAAGTTCCCCAACTTGGCTGCTTATCAGAATCACCTCACGACACTTTTTAAATTCTGTTAGAGGACCTCAGACCAGAATCTCTGAGGATGGGCACTGGAACTTTCAGGTTTGGAAATTCAGCCTCGGGTTTAATGCCTTTTGGCTGTAATGGCTGTTGGGTTTTGGAACAATAATGAGAAGCACAAAGAATGCTATAGCAAATACCCACACTCCTGCCACCCCTTAAAACACTTTATCTTGAAATAAATACTTCCACAAAGAGAGTGTATGGAAAACGTTTTTTGAAAAACAGCAGTTAAGCAACAGTTGAAAAACATAATCTTCCCACTGGTCTCACAGAACCTGCACAGAGATCTGGATTTTGGCCCTTCTGTCAATTGAACAATTCATGACACAGTTTAAGCAATGAGATATAAGAAAAAGCAAGGTGCTGGTAGCATTATATCTTCCTCATACTTTCACCTCCCCTGGAGGACCTGAAGACAATAAAAAGCATATTTACCAAGTTATTGGTCTTAACATCTTAAACTTTATATATTGAAATAATTAAAGATCCACAGGAAGTCGCAAAAATAGCACAGAGAGGTCCCCTGTACCCTTCATCCAGTTTCCCCCCAAGGTTACATCTTATACAACTTCTTACATAACTATGGTAACGCATCAAAACCAGAAAGTTGACATCACTACAATCAATAGACCTTATTCAATTTATCACCAGTTTTACATGCACTCATTTGAGTGTGTGTGTGTGTGTGTGTGCAGTTCTATGCCATTTCAGCATATGTGTGGACTTATGCAACCATCACCACAATCAATATACATACAGAACTCTTCCATCACCACAAAGATCCTTCTTGCTGCTCCTTTGTAGACACACTCAACCCTCTCCGACCTTTCCCTCCAAGCTCCGCATCCCATTCCTAACCTCTGCAGCCACTAACCTGTTCTACATTCCTTTAACTTTGCCATTTTGAGAATATTATGTAAATGGAATAATATGGTATTAGTATACTTTAGAAACTGTTTTCTTCACTCAGTATAATTCCTTAGAGATCAATCCAGGTAGTTTCATGAATCAATAGCTTATTTCTTTTTATTGCTGAGTAGTATTCCATCACATGGATGTATCATAGAGTATTTAACCATTCACCCACTGAAGGATATTTGGATTATTTCCAATCTTGGCAATTATAAATAAGGATGCCCCAAACATTCATGTACACATTTTTGTGTGGACATAAGCTTACCTTTCTCCGGAATAAATGCCCAGGAGTGTGATTGTTTGGTTATATGGTAAGTAAGTGTTTAGATTTTTAAGTACCTGCCAAATTGTTTTCCAGAGTGGCTGTAGCAGTTTACATTCCCACCAGCAGTATGAGTGATTGAATTTCTTCACATCTTCACCAGCATTTGGTGTTGTCACAGTTTTTATTTTAGCTGTTCTAATAGATGTATAGTGATATCATATCAGGTCTTAATTTGCGTTTCCCTAATAGCTAGTGTTGTTAAATGTATCTTCATGTGCATATTTGCCATCTGTATATCTTCTTTTGTGAAATCTCCATTCATGTCTTTTCTAGTTGGACTGTTTGCTTACTGTTGAGTTTTAGGAATTCTTTATCTATTCTAGATATGAGTTCTTTGTCAGTTATGTGGCTTGCAAACATCCCCCCCAGTCTGTAGCTGGTTTCTTTCAGAGCCTTTTGTACAACAAAAGGTTTTATTAAAAGAGAGAAAGAACATCATTTTACCAACATGTCAATAAATTTTGTGGGTAATTAAGATTTGATTGTAAATAAACAACATGAAAATATTTCTAGCTCACTTAGAAAGTTCTCTAAAATTCTACTCTGCTCACGAGTTGATGGAACTTCTTATTTAAAAGTGGAAACTCAAATAGCTATACTTTTTAAAAGGAAGTATTACACTCTTACTTTTAATTATTATATAGGGGATAAATTTATACACAAATGTTAATATGTAATTCATGAAATAGGAAATAAAAATAAAAGTTCTCACTTTATAAAAGATAGTTGAGGAAGCCAGGGACATACCAGCTGAACGTGGTGTGTGTAACTGAGAAGTGTTCATAATGGATTCAGTGAGGGCAGTTTGCTGTCTTTAAGTTCTGTGCTTATCTTTGCCCAACTCTGCCTTTCTCACCGATTCATGAGTTTGTTTAATTAGGTGATGAAAGGCTTCTGGGGGGCTTCTGGCAAGGAGAAAAGAGAGCCACTTGTACTCCTACCGTACACAGGAGGAGGATGACTTTTCTCTAGTGTGGAAAGATTATGAAAAAACAGCCTCTTCCTCCCTGCCTTAATACTTCATCTCTTTTCCAACATTTTTTTTAAATATACCTTTTCATTTTATTTATTTTTTAAAAATTAAAAAAATAAAAAAAATTTTCGGCCACGCTGTGTACGGCATGAAGGATCTTAGGTTCAGACCAGGGATCGAACCCATGCCCCCTGCAGTGGAAGTGCAGAGTCTTAACCACTGGACTGCCAGGGAAGTCCCCCCAACATTTAGTTTTAACCATGACCTTTCTGTGTGACCTGGGACCATGTTCATGGCCTGGCCAACCCCACAGTGATCTCACCCCTCTCCAAAGTTTCAGGTGGTATTGATGTCCCATACTGTAGTCCTCTTCTCTCACCCTGGGCCTTTAAGCCTCCATTTCATTAGTTCAACACAGGCTACTAGGTCCTACTGATCTAAGAAGCATGCTGGAACCCTTTTCTGCCTCTTACCCTCTCCATCTAATCTCCCAGCCCTATTTCTGACCTAAATTAGCACTCACCCAGTCCCTACGTACCTTCCATACCCTGGTCTTAGGACCTTATCCTAACCATTCCTCTGGGCCTGAAATATGGGGTTTTGACTAACTTCCTCCAGGATTCTAAACTGCAGTTTCTCAGAGCATACTTGGCTTCCTTCTCTGTCTCTCAGCATTTTTGCAGACACAGGTGGGAATTTTCACTACATCTCAAGTCCTAGGGATCTCCAGAGTAACCATGAGTCAGGCTTGCTCTGGCTAGGCTAACTTATCCCTTCTTTTATCAGACCACATAAGAGAGTTAAAGTTGAGATGGGAGGGCTAAGGCATATTCTTTGACCTCTCTGCAACATAAACACCAGCTTTTCCTGCATTTCAACAACTCACTCATGAGACCATTGTTTACTAAGCTTGTCCTATGTTGGAGTCACTTTACCATTATATAAACCTAACTTTTAGGTTATATAATCCAAAATATTTAATCTTGAGTTCTGTTTCCTAGAGAGGTTACACAAATTACCCAAGTCATAAGAAAGTGATACCAGCAGGAAAGACGGAATCAAGACCTCTGAAAATCCTTTTCTCCATTCAAGCAATGAGAATGCTGGCAAAAATTGTCCAAGTAAACTTTTTCAGCATTTGAAATTAAGCAAAGGCCATTTCAGTCTAGGGAGCACTTGTTCAAGAAAAAAATGGTGAAATCTTAGTAAGAACAGGTTGTTCTGTGGCATTTTAACTTGTGCTGGTCTCAAATCCCCCCTACTTGGCTCTGTGGAAGTTTTAAAAATCAACAGCCTGCAATCACAGTGAAAACCAGCAGCCTAGCAGCCACAAGAGGTGAGCGAATGGGGTGGGAGTTCCTTCGAGTCCACTCCTAGAGAACTGTCATGATCTGACCTGCCTGGGAATTCCATTTGCAGGGCTTGTCTTTATTTGATCTGATTCAGAGCTCATCCAGTGCAAACAGACTTTTCTCTGGAGGCATTTGTTGAAAACAACCAATGGTAATGGTTTAACACCACAGCTGCCTGAGGTAGCAATAACAATTTGGGGCAAACAACACGCTAGCCAAAAATCTTACAAAGAAAATCTGGAAATGAGATGAGCACGGGGACCCTGAAAAGACCTCACATATGTTTAGGAATCCAGAAGATCATGCGTATGTATAGGGTTGGGAGCATGCCCAGAGCCGTGTGTGTGCTCAGGAAAGACGTGAGAAGACCCTAAACTCTCACCTCTGGATGACCTTGAGTCTCTGAACAAGTAGGAAGTGAAGGCTAAGGCAAAGTTGTAAACCACCTGCCTAAATGTTTACGGTATACCCCAACACTCACAATAAAACCCCTTGGCCAAGGCTGGGAGACTTACTGGTTCCAAACATTTAAAGAAAATCTGTCCAACCACTAGCTGACCTCTAAGCTAACCAAGCAGAGACTTCAACAGTCACACACAACAAAGAATTATTTCAAGAAAGTCACAAAAACATTCAGCAACAGCAAACACAAAAATGACAAACCCAGGGGAGATTGAAGAACCTGATTTCCAGAGTTGCCATATTATATTACTGAAAATGTCCAATTTTTGATTAAAAAAATGTAAGACATATAAAGAAACACAAAAGCATGTCCCATTCAACAGAAACTGTCCCTGAGGAAGTCCAAACATTGGTTAACACCTTAAATTCACTACCTTAAATATGTTCAATGAACTAAAGGAAAACATATCTAAAAACTAAAGGAAGATATGAGAATGATGCTTCACCAAATAGCAAATATCAATAAGGAAACAGAAATTATAAAATAGAAACAAGTTGAAACTCTGGAGCTGAAAGGTACAGTAGGTACAATGAAAAACCCACTAGAGGAACTTACCATTAACAGCGCATTTGAGCAAGGAAGAGAAAGAATCAGTAAACTTGAAGACAGGTCACTTTAGATGATCCCATCCGAGAAGTTGAGAGAAAAAAGAATAAGGAAAAAGGAACAGTGCTTCACAGGCCTGTGGGACGCCATGAAGTGTGCCAGTATATGTATAATGAACGTTCCAGGAAAAGAGATAGAGAAGAGGACAGAAAGGATATTTCAAATAATTGACCAAAATTCTAAAATTTGATGAGAAACATTAATCTACACATTTATAAATTCAATGAATTGCAAGTATGATAGACCCAGAGAGATCCACCTTTAGGTACATCATGATCAGTTGTAAAAATCCAAAAGCAGAGACAGAATCTTGAAAGCAATAAGTCCTCATCATAATAGTCATCAGTGGAGTGGAAGACTTAATGCTATTTAAATGGCAATATTCCAAGTTGATCTATAGATTCAGCGCAATAGCTACAAAAACCCCAGCTAGCTTCTTTGTGGAAATTGACAAATTGATCCAAAAATTCGTACAGAAATGCAAGATACCCAGAATAGCCAAAACTATCTCGAAAAAGAAGAATAAAGTTAGAGGACTCATGCTTCCTGATTTCAAAAGTTACTGCAAAGCTATAGTAATCAGGATATTATGGACCTGGCATAAGGACAGACATTTAAATCAATAGAATAAAATTGAAAGTCCATAAATAAACCCTTACATTTTTGGTCAATTGACTTTCCATAAGGGTACGAAGACCATTTAGTGGGTAAAGGATAGCTTTTCAACAAACAGTATTAGGACAACTAGAGATCTACATGCAAAAGAATGAAGTTGGAACTCTACCTCACACCACGTCAGAAATTATCTCAAAATGGATTAGGTCCTAAATGTAAATGCTAAAACTCTTGGGAAAAAACATAGGCATAAGTCTTTGTCACCTTAGATTAAGCAACAGTTTGTTTTTTTTTTTATCTTTTTATAAATGACACCAAAAGCAAAAGCAACAAAATTAAAAAATAGACACACTGGACTTTGTCAAAACTAAAACCTATTGTGTTTCCAAGGTCACAAGAGGAATAAGCAATACAACGAGAATTTCAGTTAAAGAACTACCATCTCAAAGGCCCAGGCTTTCATTTCTATGCTATCAGTACAAGTTGCCTATTGCTATGTAACAAGCCACCTCAAAATTTTGTGGCATAAAACAGTAACCATTTTATGGCTCACCATTCTGTGTTAGGGATTCAGACAGCGCTCAGTGGGGACTGCTTGTCTCTGCTCTACATGGCGTTGCCTGGCTTGGCTCAACTGGTGCTTCAGTAGCCAAGAAGGTCTTACTCACGTGTCATGGGTCTTGGTGCTGGTTGTTGGCCAAGGTACCTCAGTTCTCCTCTATATTTCCCCTTTTCTTCATGATCTCTCCTTATTCAGAGCTTCTTCACGTGCCAGCTTCCTGCCAAGAGTAATAAACAGAAGTTGCAAGGTCCATTAACATCTAGGTTCAGAAGTCACACTGCATCACTTCCACTGCACTGTATTTGTTAAATCAAGTCACAGGTTTAGCCCAAATGCGAAAGGAAAGGGAATAGACTCCACCTCTCGAAGGGAAGAGTGGGAAAGTCACAGTGCAAACTGTAAGGGAGGGATTGTCGCACTTATCTACCAAACCGTGTGCCTCTGAAAGCAACTGGCTCTGGGTTGCTGTGATGGTGACTGGTGATGGAGGTTGAGGTCCACAGTTTGCCATCATTCCGGTCACTCTCAAGAAACTGCTCCACCTCTGTACTCTGTTAGAATGCGCCAGAAGAGTACGCAAGCAGCTTCAGGAGTGCCACAAACAGCTACTCTGGGCACCAGACCCTGGCTTCCTCCAGCTTGGGGGCCCTTTGCCTACTGTCCATTTTGACCACTTACTTAATCAGGTGTCCTGGCTTCTCAAGCTGTTTCAAGGCTATACCTCTGTCTCCTCTCTCTATCTAGACTGCTTGGCTTTAAGCCTCTGATCTTAAAACTTGACTTGTGGAATTTGCCCTCAGTGCACATACCACAATCATGAGGCTACGGGTGCCCAAATCCCCACCACAGGATTCAACCCACCTAGACTGTGCTGAGAGACCTCTGCGTGCACATTTTTAGGGGAGAGAGGACAAATAGCCCTCTGTTTCAAGAAAATAAAGACAGTCAGATGTGAACTCCAAACTGATCTTCCCTCCATTTTCCCCTCCGTGTCCATCTATCCTTACTTATGTTCACCTTACTGCAAAAAAATGTGCTCGCTCCTTTCCAAGACCAGCCTATGCTCTTGACGCAGTCCTCACACATCCACCTCCTCCAGGATCTCAATAGTCTCTTCCCTCTTACATCTTCCTTTGTCTTTCCAGCTCCACTGGATTGCTCTGCACAACCTACAAACATGATGCAGTCACTCCCAGCCACTCTACTCCCCCACATACAAATATTCCTTGATCTCTACTTTGGCTTGCCCTCTAAATCCTTGAAAAGGGAAGCCCCACTCCCTGCTTCCCTTCTAGTCATTTATCCAGCAGTTGCCTTCCTCTTTCACAGTCCCATAAAATTGTTCCTCAAAGTAGCCTCTTTTGGGACCCCATTTTACCAGACCCCTGTCAGCTTGTGATCAGCTGCTACTCCCTCTTGGTGGTCCCCAGACCTCACATCACTCTGCCTTCACCCTGCCCACTACTTAGACCATGGTTCCAGCCTATGTTGCACATTAGAGTCATTGTGCAGCTTTTATAAGTTGCCTCTGCCTGTGCCCCATGTTAGAAATTCTGATTTAATTGACCTGGGGAATAATTCAGGGCAGCTATACTTCTTATAAACCACCCAGTTGGTTCTAAATGTACAACTAGATTTTCCCAAGGTTCTATCCTCAGTTCTCCTTTCCTCTTCTTATTCTCTCTAATATCCATGGGCAGCTTTACCAAATCCCATGGTTTCAGCTTCACCTGTAACCTCTAGATATCCCTAAACCTCATCTTTAGACCTGAGTTGCCAAACTCCTGTTAGCACATTCTGCTAACCTCCCTCTGCACATCCTGCCTAGACTTAACAAATTACTATTTCCTGAATGAACTCATTACCTTCTCTTCCGAATACGCTGTCCCTCTTCCTCTTTTGTCTGTCTCTAGGGAGCATCATCATCCATCTATAAACTTAGCTGGAAGCCTCAGAGTCGACCTGGATCATTTGCCCATTGCATGCTAACAACTGCTTACTTTTTTAGGGCTACCTGCCTTTTTAACTGTTGAAACATCACAGCTTTAAAATAAAGCAGCTCCACCACCTATTACCTATGTTACTTGTGTCACTAACTTCACACCCCAAGACTCTTCAGAACGGACATGGTTAGGCTATCACACAG
This sequence comes from Stenella coeruleoalba, assembly GCF_951394435.1. NCBI lineage: Eukaryota > Metazoa > Chordata > Mammalia > Artiodactyla > Delphinidae > Stenella > Stenella coeruleoalba. The sequence continues at coordinate 32,244,729 of NC_137155.1, forward strand.
TGTTGTACTAAAGAATAAATAAAATGAGGCGTTTAAAAAGCCTCTCATAGTAAATGACAGTTGTGATTATGGTCGTAACCTTTGCCCTCTTGCTCCCACTGTAACTGAGTCCAGGTCATTATCCTCTCTTCCCTGGATAACAGTGGTACATCTCCTCCTGCTTAGCCTCAGAGCATCTTTCTCAAACACAGGGCTGATCACATCATACACCACTTAGGAGACTTCGGTGGTCCTTCATTCTTCCAAAACATAGGATGGGTGGGTTAGGAGATTTAAACTTCCCATAAATTTCAACAGTGCCCATTCATTCTTTGATTAAAAAAAACAACTGGGGGCTTCCCTGGTGGTGCAGTGGTTGAGAGTCCGCCTGCCGATGCAGGGGACAAGGGTTCGTGCCCCGGTCCAGGAAGATCCCACATGCCGCGGAGCGGCTGGGCCCGTGAGCCATGGCCGCTGAGCCTGCGCGTCCAGAGCCTGTGCTCCGCAACGGGAGAGGCCACAACAGTGAGAGGCCCGCGTACCACAAAAAAAAAAAAAAAAAAAAACTGGTATTTTTTCATCTTCATGTAAAATGCTATGTGAATGCTACTTCAAGTTCTCCATTCATCATCCATCCATATTGCTGCCCCAGTCCCTTTTATATAGAAATTCTGGGGCTACTACTGTCAACTGGATAGGCTCTCCTGTCACCCTGCTCTCCTACCCTCTACTCAATGCCCCTGCATCATCATACAATTTCAGAAGTAGCTCTATAGGCAAAATTCTTGAGGCTAGAGAAGGTCAAAACTTTGTCAGCACTAGCTGATCACATTCAAGAAAGAATGGAAGCATGGTAACCCTGGTAGATTTTTTATTACTATTCATACACATCTCTAATGACAGCTGCCTCCATGGTTGGTGTGACAGGCAGAAGCAGGGCAAATGTCATACTACCAATGATAGTGACAATTCACTGGGTTCTGCATTCATCTAAGTACTCAAAATTCTTTTGCATATTTACACACATCTCTCCTTAAAAATGTGTACATATTAGTTTTAGCACAACTAATGATAGCTTTTCTGACACAGGATGCCTTTAGTTTTTCTCAATAAATTGCCATTTTTAATTTTTTTATTATGGGTTTTGGAATGAAGATTGATTTTTGAACTGTTTTGGAGGGATAATAGCTGACTTTCGTGCTGCTATGCCTTTGCACAGTTCCCATTTCAACAATTAAATATAAACACGCTCCCTCAAAGAACAGCCACTTAAAATATGGCAGTGCTTCATTAACAATCGATTTACAGAATCTCTCATTGTGCAAACGACAGCCTCTGGAAACTGTCATGACATTGTCAGTCTTGCTAAAGCAGGTAAGAATTACTTCTTGAGCTCCAAACAGAGTCACAAATAGCAATGGTTTCCTTGGAGACTCAGCAGTAAAGCTTAAAGCACTGTACCTATAGGACGGGGGCTTCCAAACTAGGAGAGAGCTTCTCTCCAGAGATTAATCAGTCTTCCGCAGTTGAGAAACTTTTGACCCGGTCTTAGGGGGGAACCTATAATTGATTGCTAGTGAGAAGTAGAAATAGGAGACATGCAAATGTGCAGGCCTGTGGGTTATGTCACGGTCAGAGCCCATGGTCACAAGCAGTGTGGTTTGCAATGCCAGGGTGCTGAGAGCCGCAGGACCGGCTCTCGTTAGGAAAGAGTCACCCCATGTAAAAAGCCTCTTATCTGTGTTTCTTGACAGATCATCACCAAGTCAGGAGGCAGAACGATACCCTGGAAAAAGGCAACAAGACAATGCAAGTCATATTTTTTAAAAGGAGCATAATTCTGGTCCTTCATTCTTCTTTACATGTTATTTTATTTGTGGAACCAAACAAGTTGGTGCCCTTTTGATAATTTTAGAATTCTAGATGGAAAATAAACATATTCTAGATCACTATAGTATCTCTTCTTGAGGTGCTGTGGATGGAATTGCATATTTTTTCCTTCTCCCATACTCTTTTAAGCATTCTTTCCGGGGATGTGTAGATTATAAGGGAGATATAGAGGAAACTTTGGTGCAAGCTGCTTATCTCCCTTCTCCCCGTATTGCCTGGTGGAGGGAGTCCGGGTCGCAGGGGTGGAAGTGGAAACAGAATTCAGATTCAGTGCAAATTCGCATGTGGCAAGAAGCAATATAATTTATAAACATGAAGTAACTACAAATAATAATGTGTCAATATGAGAAGATGGGGCCACTTCAAAAAACCTGCGTGTCCGTTAGAAAAATGCATTTGCCTGAAAGGTATAGCAGCTCCTGGATTGCTAGCCTGCATTTTTCACTAAACATACCTTTTAACATTACCTACTCATAATTGCAAGTACTGAGTAACAAAACATGGGAAACAGGAACTCTTTATGCTCTGCATTTATATAAACTGCAGTTTATATACTATGTTTATATAATATGTTATATCTGGAAATTGTTACCAGGCACAACTCTTTACCATGAGGATTCACCTTCATTCACTACCCGTGAAAGCTTATTTTGCGTAGCAAATGAGGCACACTATGTGAATGATTTTCTTTAGATTATACTCATTTCTTTATGAAAGATGCTTCAATTACACCTTATGATACCTACTCCCCTGAACAAATAAAAGCAGCTCACTATTATGAGTTTCTGTCTCCATGAATTTCTGGTGTTTATTTCATGCTCTTCGAGGGCGTGGTGATTAAGATCATGAGCCTTGGAACTGGCAGATACGGAGTTCAAATGAAAACTTCAGCTGTTTCGTTGGAAGCAAGTCTCGAAGACTCAGTTTTTTTGCCTGAAAATGGGGGTATTAGTTCCTACTTCAGAGGACTGTTACAGGAATTGAACGCTATCATATCAGTGAATACAGAACTGAGCATACACCTAGCACACAATGACAACCATTCAGCACACAATGACAACCATTCAATGTCTAGCTGACAGTATTTTACATGTGTGACTTACTTATGCTTATATTTATGCTATTAGTTTCATTTCATTTAATCAATTTTTATAGTTTTAAATTTTTTCTATGGACCATATATTAATTTATATAGTTTTTATTCATTAAGCTGAATTTTGACTAACTTCTGTTATTTCAATCAAACTTTAAAAATTGTGTCCATCTTTTCCAAATGTTTCAAAAAATCTAAGGTCTAGTTTGCCCTAAGTGTGCCAATATATAATTTACTGAATTAGACTGAATCACCTTAATAGTTTATTCTCTCACATATCATTTTTTGTCAATATAACAACAAAGGAACAAGATGCTAGGCCTCTATGCTAGGTCTCCTAAATTTTTTGTAACATGTACTTAATTTCATACCATCATCATCATTACAGAATTATACTAAAATGAAATTTAAACTATGTACCAATTTTTTTCCCTCTTAGATTTCATATTAAATTGAGTCCTGGGCAAATTTGATTCATGACATCCCATTTTGCCTACACTACTACAGTGATCATTTTCCAAAAGTACATATTTGCCTTTATATCTATATATCTGCGTATATTTGTTTCCAAAGTGACTCAGAGCCACATCTTTCTAAGACTTTTTTTTTTTAATAAATATGTGGGGTTTTTAAAAATAAATTTATTTATTTATTTATTTTTGGCTGTGTTGGGTCTTCGTTTCTGTGCGCAGGCTTTCTCTAGTTGCAGCGAGTGGGGGCTACTCTTCATTGCGGTGCGCGGGCTTCTCATTGTCGTGGCTTCTCTTGTGGAGCACAGGCTCTAGACGCGCAGGCTCAGTAGTTGTGGCTCACGGGCTTAGTTGCTCCGCGGCATGTGGGGTATTCCCAGAGCAGGGCTCGAACCCGTGTCCCCTGCATTGGCAGGCAGATTCTTAACCACTGCGCCACCAGGGAAGCCCTCTGAGACTTTTAAGGTTACTTGGGTAGCAAATGGTCGATATTCAAACACACTGACCCCTATTTTTTGTAGGATAACTTATTTGTAACATCCTGGTTTTACCAAAATGGCCAGATACTCTAACAAGTTCTAGAAAGTTTTATGTGGCTGAGAAATAAATCTTCTTTGGTAATACTTCATGTTCTATTATTATTTATAATTTATTCATCACTCTATATTTTTATTTGGTGAGTGCCTCTAGACCTCATTCTTAGCACTGTAGCATCTTTCTTGGAGGTTTGAAATGCTGGATCAGGGAGTCAAAACCCTCCATGAGCATTAGCCTTAGGTTACTGAAAATCAAGACCCAGAGCCAGCTGTTTGAGGACAGGGCCCCCACCTGCCCAGGTGTAGTCAGTATCAGAGAGGAAAGTAACTCACAAGACCAAAAAGTGGTTTTTATCACCTAGCTAAACAAGACCTAAGCTTATTATCAACAACCCTTTATTTGTAATCATCACATAGGAAGTAACCTGAATCCAACTGTCATGACTGATCGCTCTACCAAAGCTACCCTTTGGGGATATTTCTCTTCCCCTAACTATATAAATATCAGGAGACTCCAAACTTTTGACTTCGGAACCATGAAGTTAAAGACTTTTAAAGCTAGAAAAGACTTAAGAAACTTCCAGCACTTCTAATTATTTTATGGATAAGAGACTTAAGGTTCATCAAAGCTAAACTGATGAAATCAGGAGGAAAAGCAGGAACAAGCATCTGGGGATAACGACTCACCAATCTAGAATTCCTTTCTACCTTGAAATCTTGAAATCCAAGGCATATGGGGCATGGACTGAGGGGCAGAGTTGAGAGACATGCTTCGCAAAGGTAAATTTCTGTATTAACAATGTGACATTAACCAATGTTTTCAACAAAGTACAGAAAGAAGTAAGCTCCACACTATTTTTTATAAAAATATTAATTTAAAAGTTTTGACTTTTTATCTGCCAATGTTCTATTTCCACTTGTCTTTTCTCACTCTTTAACTTTCTTGACTTCTCTGGAAAATATGACTCTTTTGTTATAGGTAATTTTGTAAGGAAATTCTTTGCTTATATAGCTTTTAGGTTGTTTGAGTGATTCCTCTGAGAAAATTTCTCAGTATCCCTAGATCAAAGTGTATGAGTATTTGAGGAAAGGAATCAATTACCAAGATTCCAAATCAAAGGTGATAAATATTGGCTTTTCACAGGTACTATGATCTTACTCATGAGCCCTCCTTACCACATTTTCTGACTGCCTATTCTTCCTCCTACTCATGGAATAAAAAGCTCTTGGCTAACTCTTTAACCTTCTTCTTCCTTTCTACATCTCTCCCTTGGAGAACTCATAGCCTGACGATGATCAGCTTCGTACAGGGGCACAAATCTGTGTCATTCCTTGGATCTCTCTGAACCCCAGTTTCATATTTCAGCAATAGCTGGCAATTTTCAGATATCCCTGGCCTCTTAAACTTGAATATATCTAACATCAAATGATATCCTTTCTCTCCAAATCAGCTGTTCCCTTTGCCCTATGTATTCCTGGTAGTGACTCATTTATCCATTGGTTTAACTAATATTTTTTGAATGCCTATTTTATAACAAGATTTGAATGGGGCACTGGAGATACAAGGGAAACTATTCCAATCCAATCTTCGCTGTTAAGGAACAGAGGTGGATAGACGCAAATAAGCAGCACTTACAGCACATTGCGTAGACACTGGGCTAACGCAAGAGAAGGTGATATGAGAGCTCTTTTCCCTGATAATCAGGCATAAAAATCTCTTAGTGATCTTAGCCCAGCCCTCTATGTATGTCCCCCCACTACATTTGGCCAACAAGTTACTTCCAGGAAGTGCCTATTTTCCATCTTCACAATTACTGTGACAAATTAAATAGCCCACAATTCTTTGACAGTTCTCCCATTGAGGGATGTGGTCTAATTCCCCTCTCCTTGAATCTGGGCAGACTTCAATAGAAATGCCATTCTGGGGCTCTCAAAGCCAGGTCATAAGAAGCCTTGCAGCTCTCTCGGAGTCCAGCTGCCACTCTGTGAGAAGCCCAAGGCATGTGAAGGTGCTCCCACCAAGCTCAGCTCCCCGATGACAGCCGGCATTTCAGTCGGGAGAGTGAACCATCCTGAACGTCCAGCTCAGCCTTTAGGCGACTGCAGCCCTGGCCACATCTGCCTATAAGCCCCTGAGTAGCCTCAATAAAGAACCCCCAGTGGAGCCCAGTCTGCCTACAAACCAGAAGAAATAACAGAGTGTTGTTTTTAAGCCACTAAAGTTTTGGATGGTTTGTTAACCAGGAATAGACAACTGTAATAGTCACCGTCATAATCCAGGGGCTTAGCATCTCAGTGCGGCATATCTGATATCCATTCTAGTCCCCACTTTTGTCCCTTTTGCCTTCAGTTGTGAGATTATTCTTCTAAAACTGTTACTCTTAACATGATATTCCATTATTCACGAATTCCTAAGCTTGGCATTCAGGAGCTCCACAGTCGGCTACGTGTCCAGGTTTCGTCACCCCTGGTCTCCCACTTCCTGACCCTCACCCACTCCTCTTCCCAAACTATGAGCCCCAGTCCAATTTCTAGTCCTAACTCGACTTGTACTTCCCTGTTCTGTGCTTTTTCTTATATCATTCCCACCAAACAGAGTGGTCTTTTTTTCTATCTACCTATCCCCCTTTGCATTCCAATCCTAATACTTCTTCTTGGGCTGATCACCCTAGGCCAAAGTGCTTTCCTTGTCTCTTGAACACTTAAGATACATGTGGATTTGGTGACACCCGCATTAGAAGAGCACTCTAATGTATGTGAAATACAAATTATACACTGTCAAACTTTCTATACAAATGTTATTTACTGTTACTCATGTCGCTGCTGTTATTGTTTTCTTAGCTAATCTTCCCACCTTACATTCTTCTCATGTATCCTCTTACAGAATCCCTTTCAACAAAAGTCCAAACTCCTAAACGACAGGCTCCAGGCCATAAATACCTATATGGTTCCTCCCTGTTTCACCACACTGCAGTGCCACGCCCAGAATACTCTTTAGTGAGATTTTGTCCAATGAGGAAATGAATGAGCACTGTAGCCTAGCTTTGGTGTTTCACCTTAAGTCAGTGACTGATTAAATATGTAAGAAAATACTTCCCCTAGGCCATAAGCCATAACCACAAGTCTGGTGTGGCCAGCTGCAGAGCCAAAATTAAAGCTCTTGCCTTTACAGTACATTAATTAACAAGTGGAAGAAAAGACCCAGCCTGCCCCAAGCCTAGTAAGAGATCAGTGGCTTTGTACACCTAAAGAAAGTCTCCCAAAGTGAGGCAGCCTATCAGTAAAAGTGAGGCAGTAGGAAAATTAAGATGGCAACAGATGTCTTCAGGCTAATACTAATATCTTGACAGTGAGGATCTAAGGGGGATAGAGAATCAAGTCATGAGAGAGAAAAACACCAGGAGCTGAGAAGAATGTGGTTTGAGAATCCTTACAAATAAACTCAGTATTTTATTTAGGGATTATAGTTAAATAGTCAAATCCGGTTTCAAGATCATGTTCATGGTTGCCTCAAATATCACTGAATGTCATAGAAAAATTTGCTTAACTAATCTTCTATTATTGGATAATTAGGCTATCTGTAAATTTTTTTTTCTTTTAAAAAGATTTTATTAAAGGCCTTTATAGAGCAACATCCAGACTCCAGATCCAGCGGCCAAGGAGACCCTATTATGCTGTGGGTACCGGCTGAGCATGGCAGGCGGCTCTGGCTTCCCACCCTTCTGTTCGGAGATGGGAGTGGTGGGCAGTATTTCATCTTTGGGTTCCACAATGCTCACGGGATCAGGCAGGGGCTTCTTAGGGCCAATCTTACCAGTTGGGTCCCAAGGCAGCACGATCTTTACCTTGATGCCCAGCATACCCTGTCTGAGCAGCACGTGGCACACGGCAGTATCAACATGGTAGTTAACAGGGTCCCCACTGTGGATCATCAGGCCATCCAAAAACTTCATGGATTTAGCCCTTTGTCCTCGGAGTCTCCCCGACACCACGACCTTGCAGCCTTTGGCCCCACTCTCCATGATGAACCGCAGCACACCATAGCAGGCCCTCCGCACAGCAAGGCCTCCTAGGAGTTTGTAACGCAGAGACTCTGCCTGGGCAATGGCACACAGACCTCTCGTGGCCACCTTTTCAGCATAAAGCTCTACACTGCCCTCAAGGAAGCCAAATCTCTTCTGAACCACAGCAGTCAATTCCCCGGATCCGCCGGCCCTTCTCACCAAGAACATTCTGTGTCCTGGTGGCCAAGATAATGATTTCTGTCCTGGTTGGTGTAACTCGGACCTCAACTCCAGAGTACCCATCTTCAGCCAGCTGCCGAGTGAGAAACTCATTCGGTTCAGCTTTGAACATGCCGTCAGCAACAAACTTCCTCTTCTTGGATATCTGCACCGCCATCTTGCTGCCACGCGCCGCCGAAAGGAAAAGTTGTAAATTTTTATAGTAATATTTTATTTTTATACATCTATCTTTGAAGACTTCTCTCGGTTAAATTCCAAGATGTGAAATTACTGAGTCAACAGATACGTAGAGTTTAAAGGCTCTGAAAAGGTATAGCAGAATCAGTGCTGGCATGATTGATGATGGAGTTTAGCTTGAGAAGAGAGAGGAGCAAAGCCCAGAGTCTGGGTTAACATCTGCCTTGGTTCAGACCCGCATCGTCTCCTGCCTAGATGAGTGCAATGGCACCTAAGTGGCGTCCCTGCCACCAATCTTGATGCCAGCGTGTTTTTTCTAACTGTGATATGATCTAACAAATCAGGTCATATGTCTTCATGGTAGAAAACACAAGCACCTGCATGATCTGACCCTGATTACTTGCCCAGGCCCAGATTCCTTCTTTCTCTAAGCATCTCACATCTGCACTTTCTGCTGAGGCTGAGTCTAGCTACTTAAAGTCTCCTCAAGCGTTCCAAACCTGTCTAGGTCTCCATATGTCCTCACTTCTACTCCTCCTTTACTCTTACATCCTTTCTATGCACCCACAGATGGTCAATGCTACTTGTCTTTTAAGACCCCAGCATCACATCCAGGAAACTGTCCATTCATCTAAGTTCTGCAGCAGCCAGTACAAACCTCCACATGGCCCTTCCCACGTCCTCTTATCCTTGTTGGCTTAGTTTAGACTGTCTTCCCTGTTAGGTCAAGAGCACCTTGAATGAAGACTCTATTTTGTCTCTCCACCCCTAGTACTTAGCACAGTGCTTACCACATTGTAGGTACGGATAAGCAGCAAACCAACCAACAAACAAAATCAGGGAGAGTCATGTGGGCACAGGAGGAGGCCACATGGAGGCCATGACTAAAGACCTAAGTGTGGAGGATTTATAAGTGCAGGAAAGAGGTTGGAAAGTATTTGAGGATTGGATATTTTGAATTTCGGACATAGAGCAGCTCAGAAGGAGAGCAAGGAAAAAGGCAGCGTATCTTTTGAATTTGGGACATTTGAAGGGTCATTAGTGTGGATGTCAGAATTGTCAGAGGTAAAGACATGGAAAGGGATGGCCATGAGGAATTTAGGCTAAAGCTGGAAGTAGTGACAGGGACAGGATGGCAGATGTAACAAGGCTGGAGGTCCACTTTTGAAATGCCAAGAGGGCACTACTGTGAATCAGCCAGTAGCCCAGGCATAAACAGAGCGTTTAGGCCATGCTGTTGCGTGTGAGACTCAATTCAAAAAGCGCCTGTACCCAGTAACCAAAAGAAGAGACGTGGGGGTCTTGGAACTCCAGCCTCATAGAGGCAAATGCTTTTATTTCACTTTCTTTCTCTCTAATTATAAACATCTGAGGGTAACTGGCATACAGAAAAACCTTATAAACACATGTTTACGTGTAGTGAACAATGATGCCTCACATCTGCAAAGCACTTTAAAGATTGCAAAGCTCTTACCCAAAATCATCTCTTTGACCCTCAGAAGCCTTCTGCGAAGTACAGGACAAAACTTACTATCAACATTTTAGAAAAATGATTACCACTGTGAAATGGGGACAATGCTTATATATCTGAATAGCTGTGAAAATTAAGTAAAATCATGATGCGATAGAGCATGATCAAAAGCATGGAAAAAAACAATGTGATACACAGTCATGCCACAGGAGTACACACAAAGCTCAAAGAGGTTTAATGACTGATGCAAGATCACCCACATAATAAGTGGCAGGCCCAAGCCTAGGACCACTGTGGTCCTAGAAGAACCCAGAGCTGGTTTTTCCTTAATCTAAGCAAGTACAGAGAACAAATGAGATCGTTGTCCCCTGAAGGTAGGGAGCTCATATGTCTATCACCCCAGCCCCTAACCCAGAACTTGGCACATAACAAGGGCTTTTTAACGGTTGCTGAAAGAACTGTAATTGGAGATTGAAATACTTGATATCCAAGAATTTCTGCTTTTCTCCACAACCCACTCCATCCCACCCCTTAAACCTATTACCTTTGCTTACCTCACCCATGGAGACCTCATTCTAAATTCAGATGTTGTTCTGGTGCCCAAAAGAACTCAGAATACATCTTGTCACAAAATGATGGAGATTCGGTGTTTAAATTAAAATTTTCTTAATCATCAGCACCACACAATCCTGTGTATCAAAAACATCATGCGTTAAATATTCTCTTTGGGCTATCCTGAGAATGAAACAGTTAAAAATATTTGTTAAGGACTTATTATGCCCTAGATAGTATATTCCTTTTCTATGAAAAAAATCTGAATTTTGATAAAAGTTGAAAAATATATTCTGAGAACTAAGTTGGGTATTTCCTACATTAAAAAGAAAGGAGAAAAAGACAGAACATTAAAGGAAGTCAGTTGGCAATTTATTTCCCTTCTCTCCCTTGTCCTCAGAGATTTCCCCATAATCTCACAGCCTCAGAAATCTCTATGATACCCTATTTCAATGGTTTCAAACTGTGGTCCCTAGACCAGTATCATCAGCATCAACTTGTTAGAAATGCAAAATCTCACTGCCCACAGCTGAATGAGAAAGTTTGCAGGTAGGACCAGCAATCTGTTTTAACACGCCCTCCAGGCTTAAATTTGAGAACGACTGCCCTGTCTAGAAGCACCAGCATGCCCTTTAATACTGGTCCATCACTGGCCTGAACCAACATGTGTGCTTGTCTAGGTCTCTGAGCAAAAGGGATGGCTGAGGAATAGCAACAATTAAGCTTACTGTGCTACAAAATTAAAGTACTACATTAATAGCAAGGATTATACCTTATGAATGAAACACTGTGCATAAACTGTAATAACTCTCAGTCACATGTCAGTGTAACAGTAATAAAAGCTACGTATTAATCCATTCTTAACTTACAGATTTTTCAACTTCTTTCGTTATGCAAAACTCATTTTATTTTTCTTCCTTTATGCATTTTTTAGGATCCCTTCCTCCATGCTTGTATGATTTTGTACAAATTCACATTATTAAAATATACCTAGGTCTTTCATGAACATCAAGGGGAATGAAATCTACGTGTACATTTTCCTACACCTTGGTGAGGTAAGAAGGAGAAATTGTGAAAACTTTCTCAAATCTTTAGTTAAATTCTATTATGGACTAATTTTCTCCTGGGGATTGCCAAGGAAAATGTACATGTTATTCATTCATTAAAATTCCTTCCAATGATCTAAATGGCGAATTCCCTACCTAGCTACAAGGGAAAATGAAATCTCCAAATTTGATCAAAGTTAATCAAAACAGAGGTGTGTGACTCATTCAAAAGACAAAGCATGCCTATTAAAAATGTTCCAAAAGAAGATACATGGATGAAGCTGCTGGAGGCCACTCTAACTTGTGTTATGATCACTTAAAAGGGATTTTAAATGACTATTTACATTAGTATTCAATCAAAGGTACCTTCCATGACAGCCCCTGAATTACACGGAATATTTATCTGGTGCCTGAAATTCAGAGCACCTACTTTCTTTCCAGGCAGCTGACTGCTGTATTGCATTTGACCTTTCATTTAACAGCAAGTCTATAATCATATTTTGTCACTTTTTAACAAACTATTTGTGAAAAGAAATAGAATGCAAGCCATAGATTAATAAATAAGAAATAATTGAAGGTAAGGACAACTGGATTATATTTGGTTTGGGCCTCTTGATTGGGTCACAATTTTTTCTTTTAATGTTCAATGAAGCAAAATTATGCCTAGTAACTTTGTAACTCTTAATTCCTATTTCAAATGTATGGCTTTAAAAAGTTTTTAAACCAATAAGACTACATACTAAATATGGCTAATGTTTTAAAATTTAGTTTTTAAAAACTTTTCTTTTATATAGCTACTTTTTTTTTTTTTTGCAGTACGCGGGCCTCTCACTGTTGTGGACTCTCCCGTTGCGGAGCACAGGCTCCGGACGCACAGGCTCAGCAGCCATGGCTCACGGGCCCAGCCGCTCCGCGGCATGTGGGATCTTCCCGGACCGGGGCACGAACCCTTGTCCCCTGCATCGGCAGGCAGACTCTCACCCACTGCACCACAAGGGAAGCCCTATAGCTACTTTCTTACACCTAAATATCTGGTTTAACCTAAAGGAATTACTCATAAATGACAATCAAGAAACTATCAGCATATATAGGAAAGTGGCACTTTCTTTAAATCCCCCAAAATAGTCTCAGGAAGAATAAGCTTCTTGATCAGTTTTGGCTGAAGTATCACAGAAGGAAGGAATTACTTCAACTTTTACCTCTGGTCTTTGAATACAGTAACGCTAAGTGACTGTTATGTACAGCAAGTCAAACTATTTTTAAAGTTTCTCCGTACCCACGGGATTACGCAGCTTATGATTTTCTTTCTGTCAACCATCCTTAATGCTTACCTTCAACTCATCATAGAACGTTCTGTGCTAGGTAGATGTCTTTGTTTATAAGCCATGTCTGATTTGGTCTGGATATGGTGAACTTCTTGTTATAAATCAGAAGAGAGTTTTGAAAAGAAAACAAAAGCCCCAAACAAGTATATTCTATGATGTACTTGTAGGATAAGCAGTTTTAATTAAATCTAGTTTCTCCTCCCCGTCTCCTGCTAAGATTTAATTTGTATTTTCAGGGCCAGACATACCCAGCAAAGCTCAACCAGACTGTAGAAATTACAAGATTCCAGTTGCTAGAGTCATTATATAGCATTAATATTCAGGTTGCTGTTTTATTTACATGGTTTAGTTTTTCACTTGAACCTTTTTGAGAAAACTCTCCTTAAGTCTTACAAGTCACTACCTTTTCCATTTTACAATCAATTAGGCCCAAAACCTGAGAGTATGGCCATCCAACATTGAAAACAGAAGGAGGGATGGGAGTAGAAGGCCCAAATTAAATTATGGTTTTCTGGGACAACTGGAACTCAAACCTAGTTTGTCGAGCCGCCCATTAGTCAGTCAACACCAATCACCTGTATAGAAAGGGATTTCATCCATGAACGTACGCATACACAATCTCACCCTATGGAAAGCAGGTTAAAGTAACTTGACATTATGGCACTCCCTTCAGAGCACCTGTTTGGTAGAGTCCAAGAACAACAGCTATGAAAACATGAACCCCTATTTTGAATATCTTCACGCAGGAAGACCTAAAGCCACGTGAATTTAATCCCCTTTCCTAAATGTTAACAGCAGTGTAGAAATGGACGCTCTCATCCCTGTAATCAGTTGCACAGTGCACGAGGCCAGCAGTCTCTTGTGCCTCATCTGCGAGCTAATCTTTCATTTCATAGCAGATCTTTCCATATCAAACAACACAAATGACTTAATTTGCATGACAGGATTTGTAACGGGGCAAATCTAGTGTCAAAGTCGATTAAAGATTACACCAGAGAACTATCATAATCAGTCCTCTAATGAGCCTAAATAGTACATGTAAAGTCTCCCCTCTTTGCCATTCCAGTCATGTCTAAAAGGGAATGTGTTTCTTTTCATCGATGAACCAGTCTTTGGTTTGCACATTATGCCCTACGTTGAGCTAAAGTCATGTCAGTCTGGTTTCAGAGGGAGAGAAAGGGAAATAATAAAGCAAACATCACTTCACAAATGACATTGCTTGGTATAAGCCAACGTTTGAAGCCCTTAATTCTTCTAATCTGCAAAATAGTCAATGCTAATGGGTTTTTGCCTTTGTGAAAGCTGATGCATAGAAAGAAAAACTTTAATGAGCTGCCTGGGCCGTATGCTTACAGATACCTGTCAAATGTCTGTCATCTTAGCTATCGCTGAGGCATTATAAAGAAAGTAAGAAGGAAGGAACGACAGTATTTGTACAAGCATTTTCATGCTAAAATGGCACAATTTTCTTCCTGTCATAATTTCATTGTATCTGAAAGTCAGAAAAGCTTAACCCTTTCCCTAGCATGTCCTGGGTAGTTGTATCGTATAATCTTGGAGCGAGTGGTTTAAAAACAGTGATGTGATTTTGTAAACAGCATCTTCTGTTAAATTTGTTTCTGAAAATGGAATTACCTACATTTTAAAAAATGTGACAACAAACTGTTTGAATCAATTGCTTCACCCCAGGGAGATCAGGAGCTTATTAAATGCAAAACCTTCATAATGTGCGAGCCTGTCATTTGAATCAATCCTTTCTGTGCTCTTAGTTTAATATTTCTTTGTATCTTTGTGTGCTTAATACACATACCAGGGCAATAAGGTCAACAAACTCCCCTAGTCTCACCTTCTCTTTTATTAAAAAAAAACAGGGAATGCAAATACATCTTATTATGCCAGCTTCTGCAAGCTCTGCTACAAGAAGGTCACGTTAGCCTTGTTTTCTGGGATTTATAATAACATAGTAATAAAAATGTAACGTGAGTTGAAATTTGGCAGGAGAGAAAAGTCTCAGTCCAGGTGTGACTTGTTTTCCCTCTTTCAAATTAAAAAGAAATGTAAGTGTATAGACATGCACATGCGTGCGCGCGCACACACACACGCACACACACACACACACGCACACACACACGCACACACACGAGAACTTTTAAGTTTGGGGTCAAAGGGCTTAGAATTTTAAAGAAACGAGAATGAACTTTAACTCTCAGGATTCCTTGGTGGTTAGAGCGATCAGAGAAGTGCAGCATCCTCTGACTGTTCTTGTTTGCCACACCCCTCAGACCCAAATTTTAAAAGGATGGAAAGAAAAGAAAATGAAGTGCTTTCAAGAGAGGGAGGAGCTCTTTCTAGTAGAGTATGGATGTGTTGAGGATACATTTTTGGTCTTCCTGCTGACTTACTGTGTACATTAGAAAAGCTTCCGTACTTCTGTATACTTCGATAATCATATGTTAGGATAATCCTCAACACTTGTAATGAAACGATAGGGATAAAGTGAATATTTGTGAATCAAATAATGTCTGGTGTTTTACACCTATGAATTTTGTAAATAGCACTGACCTGTGATCTTGTATCTTTGCAGACACATATTTTGGCATATTAAAATAGTTATGGTACTCCAGATTGTCGACTGAACTCCAACTACCCTAAATAGTGTACAAATCCTCTACCGGCTTCCAGGCACCAATGAGGATGCTGCTAATAAGATGGTCACTGGCGTTGGTCGTTTGTGACTAGGGGTGTCTAGGAGGCTTGTGCACTCTGAATGCCAAGCCCTTCCAAGAAGACACGTCAAGGTTCAGCAAAGCAGAACTTCTTCAATTTGCCTCAAAGTGCTGTAACACCAGGGCTTTGACTCACTTGCCTTCCCTCCCCTGTTACAAGCTAAAGAGACCAACTTGAATGAGCCCATTCGGCTGTATTGTTTCCCCCCCAAACGACTGTGACTCGAGGAAGTATTAAATATTGACGCCGCAGGTAAAACCTAAGGGCCCTAATCGGTTCTCCAGCCTCCTGCTTCCTTTTCCCAGAGTATAATAAGTCAAAACAAACTCAAGTAGAGGGTAAATTTTTATCAAGGGGCACTAAACTTTCAAATTAGATAAATCAAGCCAAAAGCATTAGAATATGGATGGCTCTAGCATTCAATGCCTAGATGTGGCCAAAAACTGGGTCTCCAATTAGACAGATTAGACGGCTCTTAAGGCCAGGTTTATTGAAAAGAAATTAGGCCAACTTTAATTTGGAAGTGAATTGTTTTAACATCCTTTGGTAGAGATGTTCAGCTCTTTGAAAAGAAACAAATTCACTTCACCAATATAAAAAGCATCCTCCTTGGGCCTTATTCTGATTTGCAAACAAGTAGACCTCTCCAGCGAAAAGTGAACAGCGACCCAATGTCTGTGGCTGTAGGGTCTTTATCTAACAAACATTTATGGTAGACCGTCAGTTTGCCAGGCCCTGAGCCATAGGATCATGCTTTGTGACAGAACCCACCACTACAGCACTAACAGGTAAGTGTCCCTCAAAGTTGCAAGCTCTCTTTTTTAAGCAATCCAGCCTCTCTATAAAAGACATGTTTTACCTACAAAGCCTCATTTATTGAGTTAAATATAAAAATCTATTAAAGAGGTCAGACGTCTAGAATCGTTTCTACATTGCTGCTGTTGTTATTGCTTTGTCTTGTTCTTAATTCAAAAGATAAATTAGGAGCCTGGATCTGCTTCCATGCCACTCCCCATCCCATGGTACATGTTCAAGCCCACATACTTTATCTGGAAATGTACACGCATTAATCACTCTCTCCTTAAATTTCATCCTGCTATTTATCAAGAGGCCCCCAGCTTCCCTCGGTGACCATTGTGTCTGAGCGCTGGATCCTTTACACCATGTGGAAAAGAGAACTCCCAGACAGTAACATGCAAACTTTAATAACATACATTAGTCATACATGTATGGTTTTGACTCAGATTTCAACTGCTCTCCAGTATGAATAATTCAACGCCCCTGCCCAATTGTTCCTGTAAGGATACGATATGAATTAAAAGCCTATAAGCCGTGTTACTAAACAATGCTCTGCATTTTCCCGCAGCAGTTGTGTGCAGATAGAGACACGGCCATTTGTATTTCAGAGTTCATTTTTCCTGCAGTCCTAAACTCTCCTTCCCCTTGAACACTGCTTCTGTGACCCAGTTGCTATACCTCTGATCCGCTGCACCCCAGTGGCTGTCACAAGTCTCCCTCCTTCCCAGGAGTTGAACACACAATAGAGAAAAGGCCCTGGCTGGGAGGTTCAGCCGCCATTAACCCCTACCAGCTGTGCCTGTGGGGAGCCTTCTGGCCTGAATGTCCTTTCTCTGCGGCCGCCTTCATGCCACTAATCTAACCATTGTTAAGGAGGAATGCTGACAGGAGAAAAGAAATTTTTCTTGTGTCCATGCAAGTGTGTGTATCCATGTGTAAGTGAAGGAAGAGTGAAGGCTAATTTCTATAGTTGGCATGAATGGAGGGATTGGGAAAAAAACCTAGTTAAAATGTGTTTACTTGCTTAAAAGGCTCAGTCAATTTAAATAATTTCACTAGTGTGCTCTATTTTTTTTAGGGAGGGGGGAAGAAACTAGTTACTATTATAATTTTCGTTAAATCCTCTGAGATGTTTGGGCATGTTTAAGACTTTTCAAATTCACTGCTGGCAGAGAAAAATTGAATTGAATTTCTTAAAAATACAGGCATAAAGTTACAGACACAGAATTACTCACTTCTAATGGACCTTAAAAAATTCAAGAAAGAGAACTGGTTATACGAGTCACATTTCCTTCAGAAAAACCATTCACATTTAATGCTTAGGAAAGTCTTAAAAAATCTTTTAGGATTGAAATGGGAAAGGGTTTAAGTTTATCAACCACTTTCAGAACGAGCAATAAATCTAAAAAGAGGCACTGTATTTTTAAAAAAACAAATTTTACTTTCAAGGAACTTTCAAGTTCAATAAGGGAACATGATTTTCTCTTTAGTTTTAAAGAAGACATATTCAGACAGAACAGGAGAGACTACCTGAAGTAGTAACTTTGTGAACTTAGAAAGCCAGGCAGGTGACAATGATGACCACAATTCTAATTACACTGCCAAGCAAACAACCTACCTATTTGAAAAGTTTACATAATTTCTACCTTTGAGGCTTTCATTTGCTTTTTCAAAAGCACTGGCATTGAAGAGAAACTATTCTTAAATTTAATGCTCCATGTTATCATTTGGTAAAGTTCTGTAAAACACAACAGTTGGCCTATTTCAAATCAAATTAAGAATAATTCATGTAGAAATGTATTTTCTGGGCAATTAGACTGTATCGTAGTAGGGCAAATGTCTAATATAATAACACTCTACTTTGCATCTGTTCCTATGTCTAGACTGCTGCAATTACTGGTCCTCACAATACCAGCAGCAAGATAATGCTCTACTCACAGGTTTTAGCCATTAAAATTCAGCATTATCTTTCTTTGCCCCTTTATTACCTCAATCATTGGATTGTGATAAAATAGATTTAATGAAGTTATACTTTTCTAAATTTGCATGCATATATTTACATAAACGGTGACTGCAATATCAGGTACATTGTTTTCCAAAACATTAGAGGTAAATACCCTGGCATGCATCTCATTAAGGTACAGTGTGCTTGTTAAACCAAAACAACAACAGCAACAACAGAACAGAAGAGCCCAGCTCTTAGAACACTGTGCCTATCTCATAGCCACGTTTTAGCCTCTTCCATTTGCCACGAAGGAAATTATCCTAAAGAGGAAATGAATGTGATAGCACGTGAGCTGATGGAATAGATGAGAATAACAATGTAGTTTTGATTCCATTCACTGGCTTAACCATTCAATCAACCATTCAACAAATGTTTATTGGGTTTCTCCAATATGCAAGACACAGTGCCAGGTTGTTTGGGAGGCACAAAAATGAATCCTACACACAGTCTTCACACAAGAAGTTTCCTATCTAATATGACAATTGCTGTGTTATATAAATAACTATCATTAAATAGAAATGTAATAATGCTATCTGTGGGTGCTCAGTTAAGTCATGGTAAAAAACGTCAAATCCTACCATCCCCCCAACTCTCATGGCTATTACAGTGATAATTTTCCAGCTCTACCCCATCCGTATTTCCATCAGAAGTTCTCATAGGCAAAAGAACATAAATCCAGTTAAATGTAACTGAGAGAAATTGTCCTTAAGATTTCTCCAAATTATGTCAGCTATTTGGATATGAACTATGTTCCCAGACTCTCTTATTTTTTGAAGTGTTTAGAGAAAGCTTATTGGTGCTTAGAACACCTTATAGCAGAAACATCATTGAAGGATCTCAGTATGTGCACTGCTTAGCAAATGCCAAAGGACTTGCATGTTGGGATGCTAATCTCTAGGTATTAAACCCCCTTTCTCTCTTGTCTAAGAGCTACAACAAGAATAAACAAGTGATTTCAAACATCTAGGGGATTTGCACCAATCCAGTTCACCCCACTATATAAAAATACACTGATTTAATCCTAAATATAGTAAGACTAATAAGGCTTTGTTTCAGAAACTCTCTTTGCCTCCATAGATAAATAGCCAGAGGAGAAATCCATATTCTTCAGAAATTTGGTTAATATAACAAAAAGAAAGGAAGTAAAGTTGTTTTAACTTTTGCTGATATAAAAGGGCACATTGGTCCCATACTTTCTAGGTAATAAAAAAGTCCTGGGGCTTCCCTGGTGGCACAGTGGTTGAGAATCTGCCTGCTAATGCAGGGGACACGGGTTCGAGCCCTGGTCTGGGAGGATCCCATATGCCACGGAGCAACTAGGCCCATGAGCCACAACTACTGTGCCTGCGCGTCTGGAGCCTGTGCTCCGCAATGAGAGGCCGCGATAGTGAGAGGCCCGCGCACCGTGATGAACAGCGGCCCCCACTTGCCACAACTAGAGAAAGCCCTCGCACAGAAATGAAGACCCAACACAGCAAAAATTAATTAATTAATTAATAAACTCCTACTCCCAACATCTAAAAAAAAAAAGTCCTGAGTTTTGTTTTAGCTGGTTAACAGAAATTAAAAATAGAATAAAAGAGCAACATTTCAAAATCAATATGATGGTTCCAGACAGGAGAAAAGTGACTAATGCCCATGGTATCTCTGTGCCCCCTGAATAAAGGCAAATTTGATCTAATTATGACACCAACTACAACAAAAAGTCCTAATGTTTTCCCCATAGTCTGGAAAATAATTTAGACTCATGACCTAAACATGCTTTCCAGCCTTATCTCCTTCTACCTATCCCTACACCTTAACCTCCACTCAATGGTCCTACCCCCTTTGTAAGAGTCAGCTGTGGGCTTCCTGCCTCTGTTCCTCTTCCTCACCCAGTTCCTCTATCCACCCTTCCTTTCCCCAACTCTGCCTATGGAAATCCCACTCATCCCTCAAGGACCATATCAAATAAACTTTCCTCTGATTCCTCCCAACCACGTTCACTCATTCTGTAAACTTTCATGGCCTTTTATAGAGAGCAGTTTGCCAGACTCTAACAAAACCTTTCAAAATGCCATAACTAACAGCAATTTCACTTCAAAACTCTATCCACAAAAATACACTTGTGCATAAAGGAATGTCCATGGATGTTCACTGAAGCACTGTTAGTACTTGCAAAAAATAGAAACGATGGAAATGCTCGAGAGAGAAATATCTGAACAAATTATGTTGCAGCTATGTATTAGAATATTTACAACCAATAGAAAGAACTAAGTAGATTGTTGTATAGTGTCAAGAAAAGAATGTCAGCATATAAATATGGCAGAAGTAAAAAGGAAACTGCAGAATATTGAGTATAAACTCATTTTTATGGAAGGAAGGAAAGAAGGAAGAGAGAGAAAGGCTATTTAAGTGTATATGAGCATGTTTGTAAATGTTTAGAAAAATTTAAAAATAGACATTAAAATGAATAATGGTGTTTATCGTGAAAGACGATAATGGGATAGGATAAAGGGTATTTAATTTTTTAATATTTTGGATTTTGAGTGTTGCCAACAAATTTGCATTGCCTTTTTAATTACTAAAAAAAAGTGAAATTTCCCTCTACTGAACTCTACCATTTTTCACACTTATTGTAGCTCAGGTATGAATATTTCTGCATCTTCTATAAGACTGTAAAGCTTTCAGGAAAAGGAAACATGACTTGTTCATTTTTGCAAGGCCCGCTGTATCTTTCACAGTTGTTCTTTGTGAAGGATGTGGAGTTATTTATTGGATTGAAATGAGGCCCGTGAGTATCCTTTCGACTGTGCTTGGAAATTCCTCCAGGGTGTCATCTACATCAAGGACAAGGCCTAAATAAACCCAAGAGTAAAAAACAGCTTCTTCCAGGAGCAACAGGAACAGCGGAAAAGAGGGATGACAAACACCGATCCAATTTCCCTCTCTGTCCCGGCAGATACACATTTCCATCCCACCTTTCTCAAACCTGGATATATGTACAAGATATGAATGTGTGAGAGAACAAGAAAATGAAAAGGAAATAGAAAATTTGTTTTTAAAAAGACTAGCCAGGAGGCTTTTATCAAAAAGGCAAGAGAGAACAAGTGTTGGTGGGGGGTTTGGAGAAAACAGAACACATGTACACTGTCGATGGGAATGCAAACTGGTACAGGCCAACTTATAGAAAACAGTAAGGGAGGTTCCTCAAAAAATTAAAAATAAAACTACCATATGATCCAGCAATCACACTTTGGGTATATAGCCAAAAGAAATGAAATCAGTATCTCAAAGATATCTGCATTCCCATGTTCATTGCAGCATTATTCACAACAGCCAAGATATGGACACACCTGAATGTCTGTCAATGAATGAACAGATTAAAAAAATATACATTTTATATATATATATATATATATATATACACACACACACACACACACACACACACAAGAAAATATTATTTAGCCATAAAAGAAGGAAATTCTGCCATTTGCAACTACATAGATGAAGTTGGAGGACACTATGCTACATAAAATAAACCAGACACAGAAAGACAATCTCACTTATATGTAAAATCTGAAAAAGTAGAACTCGTAGAAGCAGAGAGTAGAACAGTGGTTGCCAAAGACTGAGGGGTGGAGGAATTAGGGAGACGTGGGTCTAAGGGTACAAATTTTTTGTTTTAAGATGAATAAGTTCTGAGGATCTAATGTACAGCATGATGACTATAGTTAATAAAACTGTAATGTATACTTGAAATTGCTAAGAAAGTAGATCTTCAGTGTTCTCACAACACACATATACACATACAAATGGTGATGGATAAAGTGATGGATGTATTAATTAGCTTGATTGTGGTAATCATTTAATGATTTATATATATATATATATCAAATTATCACATGGTACACCTTAAATATACACAATTTTTGTCAATTATACCTTAATAAAACTGGGGGGAAAAAAGTCAACCCAAGAGACAACAATTAAAATTGAAAGAACAGGACACATCTAACTGGCTCCCAAATCAATAAAACTTTGCTATACTGCTGTTTTTTGCCTCTAATTCTATCCACCGCACTCTTTTAACAGGAGAGAGTGAGTCATGGAATGGTTATGAGAACAGGTTTTGCAGTCCTAAGGGATCTGGTTTCAAACCCAGGTCTATCATTGACTGGCAACTCTGGGTGTGTTACTTAAATTCTCTGATCTCCAGCTTTCTTGTTGGCAAAATGGATGAAAATACAACTGTCTAAAACCATTGTTTTGAGAATTAAATGAAGTCGCATATGCAAAATACCTGGAAAATGCTGAAGACATGACTGTTCATAATTGTGGAGCCCTCCCTCTCCTGATGCTGGCCCTCCCTGCAGCCTTCTCCTGGCACCCTGTCCCATTATCATCCCCAACAGGGGAGCAACCAGAATTCCAATTCAGCCCAAACCTCTGCAAGATTGCCCCTGCTCTTTATTCCTCTGATGCTGGCAGTCGTCTCCCCTGCTACTCATTCAGCCCCCAAATCTCCAACCGGCCCCCAGTTCCCCTCTCTCCGTGCCTTTATTTCTTCTGAAGCTCAGAGAGCCTTAAAACCTGATTAAGTTAAGGGCCATGGGAACTTGGGTTCAGGCCTCAGAGCTGCTTCTTTGGCCCTAAAACAACTCAAACTCAGTGACCTGGACTCAGGTCAGGACTTGTGGCTCAAGACTGCTGTCAGTGATAATTCTGTACATTCTCGGTAACGAGACTATGACAGTTGCCCAGGAACCACCTTGAAAGCAGTGGCTCCATGGGAAAATTCATTCTCAGTCTTAAGCAACTGATCTAGAAGTGGTCTTTGAGAAGAGAAGACACTTATAAGGGTGGGCCCCCCTGCATAGGCACTAATACTGTTTAAGAGTGCTGCTAATTTAACAAATTTGACCTGCAGAACATTATCAGAAACCTCAATATGTCATAAAACTTACATAAATTCATTCATTCATTCATTCCAAATATTATTGAGCACATGCTGTATGCCAGACACATTTCAGGCACTGAGGTAGAGAAAGCTACCCTTGTGCAGCTTCTAGTCTACTGGGGGAGTGAGATGAGCAATGCCTGCTTGAACCAGGAGCCTGGAGAAGACACTGATCAGGGACTGGTAATGGTGAGAAAGAGCTACCTCCAGGGAGTGCTCAGGACAGGCATCTCCAAGTAAAGGTGCCATTGGAGGTAAGACCTGAATGATGAGAAACCATGGGAAGATCTGGGAAAAGTATACTCTAGGCAAAGGGCTAGATCTTAAGGAAGAACAAGCCAGATATGTCCAAGCCATACGCTGACCAAATTCTTTTAAGAATCAAAACTCATAATTCATTACTTTCTTACTAAAAATGCTATTCTACTTTTCCCCTTGTCACCGGATATTATTTCTGCGATTGAGAAAGCAAGAAAGAGACAAGATAAGGAGATGGTATCAATCAGCACACTTGTTTTTCTCCTTGAAAAATTATTGTAATTTTCTATACAGGTGGTAAAAAGGAATGTTGATTGGCTTATTGAGAAAATAACTAAAGCTAAGCAGTACGGGGGACTTTTCTGATATTTTTATTCAGATGCAAAATGTCTAGCTAGGCCATTCACTATCTCTGATAATAATCTGAAAATATTTAAATGTGGGTTTGTTTGTGTTTTTGCCCCTAAAGATAAAAAGATACTAACTTATACTTCTACTGAGGATTTACAAATGTCAGTAGATAAATTTTTAAAGGCATACTAAGGATACACATTTGAGCAATAATTCTAATTAACACAATCCCACTCTGTCCCAAAAGAAGGGTATCGGCTGAAAATGACAAACCACAGACTCCAATGGGACACAAATGTGGAGGCGGGGTGGTATGGTGAAGCCTCTGCTTTTGTTGGTGTGTACCTAATTCACAGCTCTCCAGGGTTTCACAATCTCAACTTATTCAGTAGTGGAAAGATGGAAGGACTTGTTCTGGCCATGCCTCGGGAACTCTTTGTGAAACCTGAGGTATGCCCCTTACCTTCTCAGCCCTTCCCTAGCTTCATGCGAAAAACAAGACAATGCATTAATTTAGTGTTTCATTCAACTTGGAAGTTGACTGTGAGTAGTAGTTTTCAGGCCTCTTCTTTTTCAATATTGGAATCTTTTTTTCTGGTGAGATCTTACAGGGAACTCCAGCAGATAAAACCGAGCTCCTCTAGCTGCAGGTCCCCTTCCTTCCCTTAGGACATCCACGGCACACGGCGGTAGAGCCCAGCTGTACGTGCAAACTGCAGCTTGTGACCTTTCATAGGCCACTATCACTGTTTTCTAATGAAATGAAACAGGTTAGAAAAGAGAGTACTCCACACACAAGAAGGATCCATGTTACTTAGTGGGGAAAAAAAATAGTTACATTCAACAAACATTCAATGTCTATTTGATGGACATCAAAATCAGGTAAACAAAACAGATAAAAGCTCTTGTCAAGGTGGAACTTATATTCTAGTATGATATTTATACATATATATCATATAAAATATATATTATAGAGGGTCTCTGACTTCTGACGATTCAGCTTAGGATTCTGCAAATTTACTATGGTGCAAAAGTGATACACATTTATTAGAAACTGAACTTTGAATTCTGACCTTTTCCCGAGCTAGCACTATGCAGTACTGTACTCTCCCACGATGCTGGACAGCAGCAGTGAGCCTCAGCTCCCAGTCGGCCATGTGATCATGAGGGTAAACAGCCAGTACACTTAAAACCATTCTGTACCCACACAACCATTCTGTTTTTCACTTTCAGTACAGTATTCAGTGGGTAACATGACATATTTAACACTTTATTGTAAAATGGGCTTCGTGTTACATGATTTTGTACAACTGTAGGCTGCATGGAGGTGTTCTGAGCATGTTTAAGGCAGGCTGGGCTAAGCTATGATGCTTGGTAGGTTAGGTGTATTAAATGCATTTTAGACAGGATATTTTCAACTTAGGATGGGTTTATTAGGACATAACCCATCATAAGTCGAGTAAGATCTATATATGTATATATACAAACACACAAAGAGAGCAAGAGAGAGAGAGAAATAAGTTAGAAGGTCACTGGTATAGATAATCTCTTAAATATATTCTAAAGTTTATGATTTCAATCAGATCCATTTTAACACTACTGAAAAATTTTACAGCTCTGGAATATACTTATGAGTCTGTAAGCTTGATAAATACTATTCACTCAGTGGCATTTAAAAATATTTAATGATGCTATCAACAGGCCAACTACGTCAGCTGACCAAATCCTTTTTTGGGAGTGAAAAACTACACCATCATTGCCTGTGCTGATGCACTGACACCATACCACTGACAGGAGAAAGGGCTAGGCTCAATGGAAGGGTTCCTGGCAGGTGGCTGAACCTGGGTGGAAGGGTTCCTGGGTGGCCAGATTTGGAGTTGAGGGCACCTGTAAGTCAAATGTCCTCGCTGCTATGTGAATCCACATAAGAGAGGGCATTTCTCTGGCCTTTGTCAGCTTTCATTTTTTAACTGAAGGTCAACTTTCTCTTGACATCTTCTTGAGGCCCCACAGCTGGTAGCGACCTCTCTTCAGTGGTTAGCTCTTTGTTACAATTTTTGCTATAGCAAGGCTTGTCAGTCTTCATTGTGCATACACACCACCTAGGGATCTTGCTAAGTGGCAGGTTCTGGTTCAGTAGGTCTCGGGTGGGTCCTGGGACACTGCGTTTCTAACAAGCTCCCAGGGACCATGCTGTGAATAGCAAGATGGTACAATACTTACACACACACACATCCCACATGTGTACACACATGCTTATCAGGGGTTTGTCAATGTGTTGAGGAAAGGGATTGTGACATATCCATCTGTAGCTTGCTAGTGGTAGGGAACTGTATACTTTGTGGACTACAGTTTGGAAAATTAAATAACTGATCACAAGGCCTTTTTATATTCCAATCATTTGGATTCAAACATTGTGAAATGATGGAGTAAATACTAATGATTTGTGTCTAAAACATCATCTCTGCCATATTCTACTTGAATTCTGCATCAACATTTATTGTTCATGGTCTCTGTGAGCACCATGAAAGTGTTTAAATAGGCACATAGCACCCAGTGGAACATGAGAACACTGCATTACTGGTGCAGAAATACTCCTTTGTAAAAAATATTTATTTATAAAATATATACTAAAAAATTTTAAAAGGAGGTATATTTATTTCCATTATAGAATTTTATTTACATGAAAAAAATTTCATATCTAACACTTCTTTAAATCAGAAGCTGCAAACTATATGGCTGTAGGCAGAATTCACCCCCATAGGTATGTTTTACATGTATGTTTTAAAATTAGTTGCCAAGAGTTTAAAATCAAGTAACTTCACATAAAATTAATCCAGATTTCTGACTCTTCTCGAAAAATCAGAAAATCTTGTACTATTGGGTTCTCTATTCCTCAGTGAATTAGGAGAGGCTGTAGCTTTTAACACGCCTTTTTCACTTATGTTGCTGTTCTACTCTCCTAGGCTGGGGGTTTGCAAATCCTACATTACATAGTAAGTTCTCTTTGTGTATTTATGTTATGATTTGGATTATGTGAATTCACCAAACATACATCTTTCCCAGAATATATTCACTGCTTAAAAATATAGTCAGAGACTTCCCTGGTGGTCCAGTGGGTAAGACTCCATGCTCCCAATGCAGGGGGCCAGGGTTCGATCCCTGGTCGGGGAAGTAGATCCTGCAAGCTGCAACTAAGAGCTCGCCTGCCACAGCTAAGAAGACCACATGCTGCAACAAAGATCCCGTGTGCCACAACCAGGACCTGGCACAGCCATAAATAAATAAATAAATATTTTAAAAACTATATATATATATATTCAGATACACTGTTTACTTGGCCATTTTTAAGGACTCTCTCCCATTTTTCATCTATCAGCAAATGTGTTCTAATGATCATATTAGTAATCTCCTCCATATTTGACTTCTCTTAATTGGCTGGTCTCTTCTTCCTTCATTTAAAAATATACAAAGGTATTCTATTATATATGCATTCCTATCTATTAAATGAATAAAATACTTAAAGAAGTAGATGATAATGAAAAACTCATTTAGAAAATTGGTGGTGAAAGTTATATCATTCATATTAGAAAGATTACAAGCCTTCATCATGTTTCTCCAACATAAATGATTTCATTATAGACACTGGATCTCATGGGTCTAAAATACGTTTGTACAAAAATGGTTTCCAGGGCTTCCCTGGTGGCACAGTGGTTGAGAGTCCGCCTGCCGATGCAGGGGACACAGGTTCGTGCCCCGGTCCAGGAAGATCCCACATGCTGCGGAGCGGATGGGCCCGTGAGCCATGGCCACTGAGCCTGCGCGTCCGGAGCCTGTGCTCTGCAACAGGAGAGGCCACAACGGTGAGAGGTC
Source organism: Stenella coeruleoalba (assembly GCF_951394435.1). Lineage (NCBI taxonomy): Eukaryota > Metazoa > Chordata > Mammalia > Artiodactyla > Delphinidae > Stenella > Stenella coeruleoalba. The sequence continues at coordinate 32,272,466 of NC_137155.1, forward strand.
CGCGTACCGCAAAAAAAAAAAAAGATGGTTTCCACCAATGACTAGGCAACATTCATGCTACGTGGGTTTTAACTGCAATTCTGTTTCTTGTTGCAACATTTGACATTTGTAAAAGGTGAAAGATTTATGGGATCCCAAGAGAAACCAGAGTATTGGCATTTGAAAGAGAGTTAATAATCATTAAAGACATTATACCCATTACGCTTCCCCATACGAGTTTAATTATCTCTGAAGAGGGAAGCATAAGGACCTACGAAGTGGGTATTTTCTTCTTTTTCTTCTTTATCTGTTTTTCCTATTTCCTATCTGTTTTTGGACACAGTGCTTTTCCTCTGCATCACATGTGGATTATTTTTCTCTGAGCACCTTTTTCTCAAATATGATTTTTTTTTTTTGTCTGTGTTGGGTCTTCGATGCTGTGCGCAGGCTTTCTCTAGTTGCGAGGCGCAGGAGCTGCTCTTCATTGTGGTGCGCAGGCTCTAGGCGTGCAGGCTTCAGTAGTTGTGGCACGCGGGCTCGGTAGTTGTGGCTTGCGCGGGCTCTAGAGCACAGGCTCAGTAGTTGTGGCACACAGGCTTAGTTGCTCTGCGGCATGTGGGATCTTCCTATTCCAGGGCTCGAACCCGTGTCCCCTGCATTGGCAGGCAGATTCTTAACCACTGCGCCACCAGGGAAGCCCTCAAATATGATTTTATGTGATAGTTTGCTAAAGAAAATGTCCATGTGTCATTCAAATCTCCTCTTTGCATTCATTAGCACAGCAATGGAAGAGTCTCAACCCCCAAACACACCCCATCATAGTACACCCGACCCTTCACCTTTGGAAAGATGGCCAGCTTCCTGCTTATCAGATTATCATGCAAGGAAAGC